>NC_053026.1:351969303-352110937 GCF_003073215.2 Triticum urartu
AAATAGTCTTGATCACGAGGGTGCGAGATTGCTGAGTCCTTGTGGCTCACAGATTACTATTAGACCAGATGCAGGGCCTGATGATTCCGCTCCAGGTGACGCGCTCGAGCTCAAGTGGGAGTTCGACGAGGACTCTCAACGTTACTATGTTTCCTTTCCTGACGATCAGTAGTGGTGCCCAGTTGGGGGTGATCGGGACCGTGTCGCATGTTGGTTATCTTTTATTTTGGCGCCGTAGTCGGGCCATGAGTGTTTGGATGATGTAATGTTATTTATGTATCTTGATTGACGTGGTGAGTGTAAGCCAACTATGTTATCTCCCCTCTATTATTTATTACATGGGATGTGTAAAGATTACCTTGTGACATAGGCCTTCAATGCGATTATGTCTCTAAGTCGTGCCTCGACATGTGGGAGCCATAGTCGCATCGAGGGTGTTACAAGTTGGTATCAGAGCCTTCCCCGACCTTAGGAGCCCCATTGCTTGATCGTTTTTAGCAGCCGAGTTGTGTCTAGAAAAATATTTTGAGTCATTTAGGAATTATATATCGGAGAGTTTAGGAATTATTTTTACTTCCCAGTCTCCTCATCGTTCTAGTAAGGCATCCTGACGTAGAGTTTTGACTCTTCTCTTCTCAAATTTCACTAAATTTTTTTTTAGGATCACGCGGGTATCTTGGAATCGTTCCGATGGTTTTATGATGAGAACATTGTCTTGGTGCCTCCTGTCAGGGGTTTTGTGGAAGTGTCCCGGGGAGTTGAGCTCTGAGGTGTTGTCGTCATAATTTTATGGTTGCAGTTCTGGAATACCTGAGTTTAGTACGCCGACATCGAAAATCTCTTTTATGCAGTTTGTTGGTGAGATAACCTCGACGCCACCCAGTACTGGGGTGGGAGTTCGGGAGTATCGCCATAACTTGTATAAAGGATGCTTTTCGAAGGTTGAGGTAGATGGTTTCCGAAGTTTTTCTCGGTTATGTGTTGAAGGATGGATACAGCTGGATGTAGGATTTGCTAGATTTGGGTGAGATATTATGCTTCCCCTGTATCCCAAACACCTGATTGCATAACTGGAAAGGTTCGGGAGTTTCATAGGTGGGAATTCTCATAGCTCTAGTTCTTCTTCCATGGATATTGGTTTGATATTGGGATTTCTTACCGATTATTCGTGCTTGATCCATACCTTGTTGATTTATTTCTCTACCTAAATTCTAAGTGACTTCTCAATTTATGGATATGTGACCATTTCAAGAGGAATGCATTCGTTCATTTTGTTCGGATGTGAAGACTATATGTTGCAATTTTCATTCCGTTGGATTCAGCTTCATTTTATCTGTCTATGTGCTAATGGTGGTCAACCTATTCAGGATGGCTCCTCCAACGCGCACGACTCCGAATCCTGATCCGCCACCACCTCCACCTCCTCCGGAGGCATGGCAAGCTGTGATGGCCGCAACCAATGCAAACACACAGTTGATCATGCAAATTCTTCAAGAGCGCAATCAAGGCAACCAAGGGAATCAAGGCAACAATCAGAATCACTCTGCCACACTCAACCAGTTCCTTGCTAATGGGCCAAAGACTTTCAACAATTGTGTTGAGGCAACCGATGCTGATGATTGGCTTGTGGATCTGTGCAAGCATTTCGAGTGCAGTAACGTCAGGCCTGAGGACGTTGTCAAGTTCGCTTCCTTCCAACTCAAAGATCAAGCTGTAGAATGGTTCCAGCAGTACAAGGACTCCAGAGGTGGACGTGTTATCACTTGGGATGAATTCCGTCAAGATTTCCGAGCTCACCATATTCCTCAGAGCATGGTTGAAAGCAAGCGTGAGGAATTCCGCAATCTTAAGCAAGGCTCCTTGTCTGTCTATGACTACAACAAGTTGTTTCAGAAGCTCGCCCGCTTTGCCAAGCAGGACGTCCCTGATGAGAAGAGCATGATATACCAGTTCAGGGGTGGTCTCAGAGAAGAAATCCAGCTTGCTCTTATTCTCTTTGAGACCTTGAGGTATGATGAGATCTATAACATGGCATTGAAGCAAGAGGCTGCTCAATTGAGGTGTGATGCTTCCAAGAAATGAGTCAGAGATGTTACTCCTTCTTCCTCCACTCAAGTGGCCAAGCAGCAGAAGTATTGGCTTCCTCCTCCTCCGTTCCGTCAGCCGTATCAGTAGAAGAGCAAAGGTGGCAGTGGATCTTCCCACCCACCCAACCCTGGCTTTCAGAACAAGACTTTGTCTCAAGCTCCAAGATCGAGTGCTCCGTATCACCGTCCGCTTTCAGAGGTCACGTGCAACAAGTGCCAACAAAAGGGTCACTATGCCAACAAGTGTTTCAACCAGAGGCGTCTTCCTCCTCCTCCTCCTGTCAGATCGGCAAGTACAACTGTGGTCAAGCATAACCCCAAGCACGCCAAGTTCAACTTGATGAACGCAGCTCAGGCAGAGGTTTCGTCAGATGTCATCATGGGTAACCTTCCTGTTAATGATATTCCTGCAAAAGTTCTTTTTGACACTAGTGCATCGCAGTGTTTCATGTCAAAGCCATTTTTTACCAAGCATGAGTTCGTTTCTTCTCATTTGGGTAAACAAATGGATATCGTTTCTCCTGGCAAACATTTGAGTGCAAGTCTGGAGGTGCCAGATGTTACTATCACGTTGGGCGACTACAAGTTCCTTTCTTCCCCAATGGTTCTTGGTAACTCGGATATTGATCTTATTCTTGGAATGGATTGGCTTTCTAAGCACAAGGCGCATCTTGATTGTGCTGCCAGGCAGATTCAATTGACTCATTCGTCTGAGGATGTAATTGTCTTTGCCGCTCGTGATGATACCATCCGTCTGTTTTCTCTCAATGAGAAGGGTGAATTGGATGCTATCTCGCAAATTCCAGTCGTTTGCGAATATCAAGACGTCTTTCCATAAGAGCTTCCAGGAATGCCTCCGCACCGGCCAGTTGAATTCGTTATTGATCTTGAGCCTGGTACGGAACTCGTTTGCAAACGTCCTTACAAGCTCGGACCTGAAGAGTTGAAAAAGCTGAAGAAGCAACTCGATATTCAAGAGAGAATGGGTCTCATCCGGCCTAGTTCTTCTCCATGGGGTTGTGGTGTTCTTTTTGTGAAGAAGAAGGATGGAACGGACCGAGTTTGTGTTGATTACCGTCCATTGAAGAAGAAGACCATCAAGAACAAATACCCACTTCCCAACATCAATGAGCTGTTCGAACAACTCAGGGGTGCCCAATTATTCTCCAAGCTTGATCTCCGTATGGGTTATCATCAGATTCGAATCCGTGAGCAAGATATTCCCAAGACGGCTTTCAGGACAAGCTATGGTTCATACGAATACACTATCATGTCTTTTGGCCTCGTCAATGCTCCTCCGACGTTCTCTCGCATGATGAACTTCATCTTCAATGCCTACACCAATGACTTCATTTTGGTCTATCTCGACGACATTCTGGTTTTCTCCAAGAACAAAGAAGATCATGCCAAGCACTTGCGTTTGGTTCTTGATAAGTTGAGGGAACACAAGTTCTACACCAAGTTCTCCAAGTGTGAATTTTGGCTCGATGAGGTTCTTTATCTTGGTCATATCATCTCTGCCAAGGGCATTGCCGGGAATCCTGAGAAGGTGTCTGCAATTGTGAATTGGGAACCTCCTCAGAATGTGAAGCAACTCCATAGCTTCCTCGGTCTCGCAAGCTATTGTCGAAGATTCGTTGAAAACTTTTCTAAGATCGCGAAGCCTCTCTCAAATCTTCTCCAGAAGCACGTCAAGTACGTTTGGTCTCCGGAGTGTGACATTGCTTTCAACACTTTGAAAGAGAAATTGATCACTGCTCAAGTTCTGACTCCGCCTGATGAATCCAAGCCGTACGAGGTCTTTTGTGATGCCTCTCTCCAAGGTCTTGGCGCAGTATTGATGCAAGAGAAGAAAGTTGTTGCTTATACATCTCGTTAACTGAAGCCTAATGAGAAGAACTACCCCACTCATGATCTCGAGTTGGCGGCAGTTGTGCATGCTCTTTTGACGTGGAGACATCTTCTATTGGGAAGAAAAGTGGACATTTTCACTGATCACAAGAGTCTCAAGTACATCTTCACTCAGCCTAATCTAAACCTCAGGCAAACTCGATGGGTCGAAATGATCCAAGAGTATAATCCGAGTATCGAGTATACTCCAGGCAAGGCCAATGTGATTGCTGACGCATTGAGCAGAAAGGCTTACTGCAACAGTCTGATTCTCAAGCCTTATCAACTCGAGCTTTGCGAAGCTTTCTGCAAACTCAATCTGCAAGTTGTTTCTCAAGGTTTCCTCGCCAACCTTCAAGTTTCTCCTACCTTAGAAGACCAGATTCGCCAAGCCCAGCTTCTTGATGCTATGGTGAAAAAGGTGAAGATTGGGATTTTCAAGAGTCAACCCAAGTACAAGTGCTACCGCCTTGATGACAAGGACACTCTCTTCTTCGAGGATCGTATTGTTGTGCCCAAAGGTGACCTCCGTAAAGTGATCATGAATGAGGCTCACAATTCTCTCCTCCCCATCCACCATGGGAGTACGAAGATGTATCAGGACCTCAAGTAGGCTTATTGGTGGACTCGAATGAAGCGCGAGATTGCTCAATTCGTGAATGAATGTGATGTCTGCAGAAGAGTGAAGGCAGAACACCAAAGGCCAGCTGGTCTCCTCCAACCTCTTGGCATTCCAGAATGGAAGTTTGACCACATTGATATGGACTTCGTGTCTGGGTTTCCTAAGTCCAAGCGTGGCAATGATGCTATATTCGTTGTCATCGACAAACTCACCAAAGTGGCTCACTTTCTGCCTATCAAAGAGTCAATCACTGCAGCTTAATTGGCGGAACTCTATACCTCTCGGATTGTCCATCTGCACTGTATTCCTCAAGTGATATCTTCAGACCGTGGCAACATCTTTACCTCCAAGTTTTGGGATTCTTTTTAGAAGGCCATGGGCACCAACATCCGCTTCAGCACATCTTTCCATCCTCAAACTAGCGGTCAAGTCGAGCGTGTCAACCAGATTCTTGAAGATATGCTCAGGGCTTGTGTGATCTCCTTCGGCATGAAGTGGGAGGATTGTCTTCCTTATGCTGAATTCTCGTACAACAACAGTTTTCAAGCAAGTTCGGGCAAGGCCCCTTTGAAATTCTGTATGGCAGGAAGTGCCGTACCCCTCTCAACTGGTCTGAAACCGGTGAACGTCAACTTTTGGGAAATGACTTAATCACAGAGGCAGAGGAGATGTGCAAAGTCATTCGTGATAACCTCAAAGCAGCCCAATCCCGCCAGAAGAGCTACTATGATAGTAAGCACCCTGATTTGGCTTTCGAGATCGGAGATCATGTTTACCTCCGCGTCTCTCCTATGAAAGGTACTCATCGCTTCGGTATCAAAGGGAAGCTTGTCCCTAGATTTGTGGGACCTTTCAAGATTGTCAGCAAGAGAGGCGATCTCGCCTATCAACTCGAGCTTCCTTCAAACTCGAGCTTCCTCCGAAAGTTCTTCAAGACTCCTGACCGCACCGTCAACTTCGAGGACATTGAGCTCCAAGAAGATCTTTCCTATCGTGAGCACCCAGTTGCTATTCTTGAAGAGACTGAACGCAAGACTCGCAATAAGTCAATCAAATTCCTCAAAGTCAAGTGGTCACATCATTCCGACCGTGAAGCTACCTGGGAACGCGAGGATCACCTCCGTTCTCAGTACCCGACGTTCTTTCAGTCCTAAATCTCGGGACGAGATCCTTTCGTAGTGGCGGAGTGTTGTAACACCCCGGATGTAACTTTCCCAATTTGTACTCCAACTCTTGCCGTTTCCGGCGTTAAGTTATTTTATTTTCTCGGGTTCGGGTTTTTGTCTCAGTGTGTTGTTATCGTTGTCATGCATCTCATATCATGTCATCATGTGCATTGCATTTGCATACATGTTCATCTCATGCATTCGAGCATTTTCCCCGTTGTCCGTTTTGTATTCCGGCGCTTCATTCTCCTCCGGTGGTCATTTCTAGCTTTCTTTCGTGTGTGGGGATTAAACATTTCGGGATTGGACTGAGACTTGCCAAGCGGCCTTGGTTTACTACCGGTAGACCGCCTGTCAAGTTTCGTATCATTTGGACTTCGTTTGATACTCCAACGGTTAACCGAGGGACCGAAAAGGCCTCGTGTGTGTTGCACCCCAACACCCCTCCAATTTGGCCCAAAACCCACCTAACCCTTCTCCATCATCTAGAGCGTTCGATCACGATCGCGTGGCCAAAAACCGCACCTCATTTGGACTCTCCTAGCTCCCTCCACCTCTATATAAAGACCCCCCCATTTCAATTCACGGGTAAAACCCTAGATCCGCTCCTCCCCGCGCCGCCGGACAACGTCCGCGTCGAGCCGGATGTGTCCGGATCTCCCCTCGCCACCACTTGTCACTGCACCATTCGCCCGCGCCCTCAGCCCCACTTCGCCGCCGCCGCCGCCAGCCCGCGGGGCCCGGGACGGGCCCTCCCGGCCCACGCGCGCCCCGCGCCTCCCCCGAGCCGCGCCGCCGCCACTCCTCCTCCCGGCCGCCGCCTGCTCCGCCTCGCTGCCTCCGGCCACCGCGGCCATCGCCGGAGCCGTGCGCCACCAGCGCCCGGCGCCTCCTCCGCGACTCCCCTCGTCGCCCCCTCGCCGCCCGGCAACGGATCCGGCCACCCTGCCGCCGGACCTCGCCACCCCGACCCGGATCCGGCTGCCCCCGCACGCTAGCGCCTCGCCGGAGCTACAGTTCATCGCCGGAGACCTCGGTCCGCGCGCCGGAGTGTAACCCTAGATCTGGGAGGTTTTTTTTGCTAAGTCTGTAGATTATGTGCTCCTGTTCGTCATGCTATATCTCCGAATCCGTAGCTCCGTTTTTGGCATATAGCATATCAAAATGTTCATCTCAGAGAGTACATCATTTCATTCCATTGCATCATTTTCATTTGAGTTCATCTTGATGCCCGAAATGCTGTTAGAAGAGGGCTACTTGAGTTAATTGTCAGATCTACTACTCCATTTGCATATTTGTCATTTTTGCCATGATTATTGTGTGCATGATATGCCCATGAGTTCTACATATGTTTTGTTAAGGGTTTTGCCATCTTTCCAGAGGTGCAACCCATGTATTTTTGTGATGTGTGTGGTGACTAGCACAAGCTTGCGAAGTGAGGCACTTGGCAGTGCTGATTTCAGGGACTTAGCAATTCCACTAAGTCCTTGATCTGTTTATATCATATGGCCATATGTTCATGTTGTTTCCTAGTGATCCGTGCCTCTTTTGAGGATGGTCAGTAAGGATGTTTTGTTAATCTTGTAGTGCTCTATCCATCCATGTCTTTGTTTGCATTTATGGAGCACCCTAGCTTGAGCCAATCGAGCTCTACTTTTGCTACTTTGTGAATCTGGGCAGATTGTCAACTTGTTTGCAATTTCGCCGATGATGTTGTAGTTGACCCTTGCATGCTATGCTATTGTTCTTGCCATGTCTAGCTTGTATTTTGTGTGTCTTGATGGATGTATGCTTAGATTGTCGTGACTTTCTCCATAGTGAGTGCATCGAGCTCGTAAACATGCCTACTTGATATCTGTTTTCAGCATGCTCCAGTTTTCACTAAGTCTGTGAACTGATTATGTTTTTGCCATGTTCACATGCTTGCAATTGTATTTTTTTATCCCTTTTGGCTCAAGGTCACTAAGGGACTTTTGTTATGCTCTTTGAGTAGCTCCATACCATGTTCAGGTCCTGTAGCATGTAGTCTTGTTGCTCCTAAGTGTGCTACCTGATCTGAAATTCCAGACAAGTGTTAATTTCACTAAGTCTGAGATTTGTTTACCATATGCATTTTTGCCATGCTTGTTTGAACCTGTTAATGGATGAATTGGCCGTAGCTCAGTGCTAGACTTTTGTTAAGCATCTTGTGTGCACCCCTGCCATGTATTTTTTTGTCATGTTTGGGTGATGTATCATGTTCATCTCATTGCATTTAGATGACTACTTGTTGTAAATCGCAGACCGGTGTCATATTTGTTTTGCTTGCATTTCGAAACCGTAACTCTGATTTCGGCGTTCTTTATATCGTTTTCAAGAGATTTCTTCTCATCTTTCCAGTGGCACACTTGGATTTCCAAGTTGAGGCCAGGATCTAGATTTTCCTGTCACATCTTGCATATGCATCCCGCATCGCATCCCGCATAGCATACCATGTTTGCTTCATATTGGTTGATCCTTGCACGTGGTTGATTGTGTCCTTGTTGCTTGTTTGTCTTGTTTGGGTAGAGCCGGGAGACGAGTTCTCTAACGAGGAGCCCGTTGGGTTTGCTTTCAAGGATCCAGTCAACTCTGACAACGTTGCAGGCAAGATGATCATACCCTCGAAATCACTACTATCTTTGCTATGCTAGATTGGTCGCTCTTTTGCTATGCCAATGCTACGATGCCTACCACTTGCTTTAAAGCCTCCCAAATTGCCATGTAAAACCTCTAACCCACCATGTCCTAGCAAACCGTTGATTGGCTATGTTACCGCTTGCTCAGCCCCTCTTATAGCGTTGCTAGTTGCAGGTGAAGATTGGAGGTCGTTCCTTGTTGGAACATTTATTTACTTGTTGCGATATCATTATATTATCTTGTTATCTTAATGCATCTATATACTTGGTAAAGGGTGGAAGGCTCGGCCTCTTGCCGCCCTAGTTTCCGTCATATCGGTGTTATGTTGTCGGATTTTGCGTTCCTTACGTGGTTGGGTTATAATGGGAACCCCTTGATAGTTCGCCTTGATTAAAGCTTTTCCAGCAATGCCCAACCTTGGTTTTACCATTTGCCACCGAGCCTATTTTTCCCTTGGGTTTCCGGAGCCCGAGGGTCATCTTATTTTAGCCCCCCCGGGCCAGTGCTCCTCTGAGTGTTGGTTCGAACCAGGCAGCCTGCGGGGCCACCTCGGGGAAACTCGAGGGTTGGTTTTACTCGTAGCTTGATCTATCTGAGTGTGCCTTGAGAAAGAGATATGTGCAGCTCCTATCGGGATTTGTCGGCACATTCGGGCGGTGTTGCTGGTCTTGTTTTAACCTGTCGAAGTGTCTTGAAGAACCGAGATACCGAGTCTGATTGGAAAGTCTTGGGAGGAGGTCTATTCCTTCATTGACAGTGAGAGCTTGTCATGGGCTAAGTTGGGACTCCCCTGCAGGGATTTGAACTTTCGAAAGCCATGCCCGCGGTTATGGGCAGATGGGAATTTGTTAATGTCTGGTTGTAGATAAATTGAACCTTAACTTAATTAAAATGAATCAACTGAGTGTGTTACCATGATGGCCTCTTCTCGGCGGAGTCCGGGAAGTGGACACGGTGTTGGAGTAATGCTTGCGCAGGTTGCTCTCTAGTTTCTCGCTCACGCTTTGCCTCCTCTTCTCGCTCTCGTTTGCGAACAGGTTAGCCACCACATATGCTAGTCGCTTGCTGTAGCTCCACTTATATTTACCTTGCCTTACCTATAAGATTAAATAGTCTTGATCGCGAGGGTGCGAGATTGCTGAGTCCCTGTGGCTTACAGATTACTATTACACCAGATGCAGGGCCTGATGATTTCGCTCCATGTGACACGCTCGAGCTCAAGTGGGAGTTTGATGAGGACTCTCAACGTTACTATGTTTCCTTTCCTGATGATCAGTAGTGGTGCCCAGTTGGGGGTGATCGGGACCATGTCGCATGTTGGGTTATCTTTTATTTTGGCGCCGTAGCCGGGCCATGAGTGTTTGGATGATGTAATGTTATTTATGTATCTTGATTGACGTGGCGAGTGTAAGCCAACTATGTTATCTCCCCTCAATTATTTATTACATGGGATGTGTAAAGATTACCTTACTTGCGACATATGCCTTCAATGCGATTATGTCTCTAAGTCGTGCCTCGACACGTGGGAGCTATAGTCGCATCGAGGGTGTTACACTTAGCAGGGTTATATTACTCATATAATGCATATGTTGTATTGCAATGATTAGTTTTTACATCATATACACAATATTGAATGACATTTCCTTAGTTGACACATCATATATGCGATTGCCCTCTGCTCACTTCCTTAGTATATAAATCATATATTTGAATTATGTCATGTCATGATGTTTACATAGACAGCATGTATCTGAATTATGGCATGTCAACCCATTTTCTAAAGACATAATATAGTTATATCATCTCATCCTGTTTACATAGTCATCATATTTTAAATTATGTCATTCTATCCGTGAATTATATCATGCCATCATGTTTCCATCGACGGCATGTTTGTGATTTATGGCATGCCAACCACTTTAATAGACACATCGTATAGTTATATCATGTCATCCTGTTTACATAGTCATCATATTTTGAAGTATGTCATTCTATCCTGTTTAGTTAGCCATCATACATGTGAAATTGTGTCATGCTATCCTGTTTAATTAGCCATCATATACGTGAAATTATGTCCTGCTATTCTGTTTGCTTAGACAACATAAATGTGAATTATTTCATGCCCTGTTTTCTTCCCTACTATCCGTTGCACCTGTCTATCTTACAATGTCTGTACATTCAATTACTTTTCTTGTTTATAAGCCATTTCAATTGGAGGGAGTGATGGCAGTATCTGTGGGAGTAAAAACACGGTATTCGGAAAAGATCATGCTACCTGTCGATGTAGATAGAACCATGGTTGTACTTGCCCAAGAACCAGCCCCACCACACATAACCCACACTCATGCAGATTGTACTCCTACCCAGTTGGACAGAGAACCAGCTACACCCCTTCTAACCCCAACCCCAACAGATAGACACCCAGTTCCCGTTGACACAGCACCGTATCAACCATAGAGCACCCAAACATGAGCAATTAGTAAGGCAACCTGTAGCGACCAGACCTCAAATAGTCTGATCTCTGTGCTCCGGTGTCATCCCTGGATCAGTAATGCTGACACCACACAGTACTCGGAGGATTTATAACAGAGTAGCAATCACACACTTATTACATCGAGTGTCTCCATAGAGAACTTATTACAATAAATATGGCTTAAGGCCATCTAATAATGATAACAACGGAAGGCTTGGAAGATAAGTGAGTCCATCAACTCCAACGGCATCACTGAGTATAGAACCACGACCTAAAACTCCTTAATCGTCATCTGAAAAGTCTACAACATTAACGTTGCAGCCCGAAACGGGTCAGCACAGGGAATATGCTGGCAAGGTAACACATAGAGGGTAATGGAATGAAACAGCTATACTATATGCATATTTGGCTGGTGGAAAGATCTATGGTTACCGTTTTGCGTAAAGTCAATTTTTCCCTACTTCAAAGGAATAAATTTAATTACTATCATGGTAGTTGTTAAACATTGAGAATGGTTGACAGCATTCTCAATCCCAATTAAGCATCAACATTAAACAAAACCCAACAAAATTAATTTAGAGTAACATGTTGAGATTCACATGATAATCCAGGTACTAGATACTCAAGATGTCCATAACCGGGGACACGGCTAACCATGATTAGTTTGTTACACTCTGCAGAGGTTTGCGCACTTTTACCCACAAGACTCGATCGCCTCCGTTTGGTTTCTCGCACTACATGGTGTTTGAGAAGACGGATGACCGAGACATAGTCTTTCAGAAGCGCTAGCACCTTACGATCGGGTAGACCGTACAACCTACATCCCCTACATCTGCTAGTCTACCACTATAAGAGTTCGCACGACTTAGTCAACTATGCTAGAGCCCATAATAGCTTGTGGCCGCACACGGAAGTTTCTAGTATGAATAGTCTCATGATCCCTTTGAGCCCATAATAGCATGGCATAATAAGCAAACGTAGAAGTAACTCCCAAAGGTTTGATAATAAACAGGTAATAGGTACTACCTCAACTACTTCCCATCCCACAATTTAATTAGATCCTAATCATGCAATGTGTGAGGATTGATCTAATGCAGTAAAACTGGGTAGTAGGAAAGCTATGATCAAAGTGTTACTTGCCTTGCTGATGATCCGGGAAACCTAGTGATTCGAAGTAACAAGCGGCGCACTCCGGGTACTCTATCACAAACAAACAAGCATACAATAAGTACTCATCTAATGCACGGGTAAATCTCAAATAAGAAATCTAACCAGAAGGTTCAACTTAAGAACTCCGGTTTGCAAAAAGAATCAAATCGAACGAAGCAACAAAAGTCAAACGGCGAAAGTAAACAACTTCGTTCTACGAATCTGGATCTAGGGAAAATTTTACAGTAGCAAAAACTTGTTTAAGTTGGTTAAACGGATAGAGGGTTTCGAGACGAAACTCCAGGCGCTTGAGTCGCCTGATTCCGATAAACGAGCAAAAAATTATACTAAAAAGAAAATCGGATCAGGAATCGCGATCAGAAAAATCGCGGATTAAATCCGAGAAAAAGAAAAAAAACGATGAACGTTCGCTAGAATGAACAAACGCACGAACGCTCGCTATTTAAATAAACCGGAAAAACCGATCTATTTTAAAACAAACCGAATCTAAAAAAACGACGAAAAACCGACGGTTTTTCGAGAAAAAAACCAGCGCGGAAAATGAGGCGGCGAACCTCGGGCGGCGTGCGGCGGCGGCGGCGGGCGCTGGGGACGGCTAGGGTTAGCTTCGGCTGGGCCTCTCCCCCGGCTTATATAGCCTAACGGGCCGGGAGTCCTAGTCGGACATGGCCCTAAGTCGGTTCGTTGTTTTTTTAAATAATTACACGCAGAAGAAAAATAAAAAGAAATACTAAACGGACTCCAAAAATCCCGAAATAAATTTTCCCGGGCTTCTAAAATCAAGCCACACAAGGTGAACATTTATTTGGGGCCTAAATGCAATTTTGAAAAACACACATTTTTCCTAAATTCAAATAAAATAATGAAAAACTCCGAAATAAAATCTTATTTGATTTTATTATTAAATCCTCAATATTTCTTTATTTTGGGAAAGTCATTTTATTCCCTCTCTCATATTTTTGTAATAGAAATAATTGATGATAAAATAAATAAAATGAAATGATCCTATTCTCAAAATTTGAGAAAACTCAAATGTGAAAATAATGAATTCCCCAACTCTCGCCGTGGGTCCTTGAGTTGCGTAGAAATTCTAGGATCAAAACCAAACGCAAATAAAATATGATATGCAATGATGATCTAATGTATAACATTCCAAATTGAGAATTTGGGATGTTACAAACCTACCCCCCTTAAGATGAATCTTGCCCTCGAGATTCGGGTTGGCTAGAAAATAGGTGAGGGTGGTCCTTGAGAAAATCTTCCTCTCGCTCCCAGGTGGCTTCATCCTCTGTGTGGTGGCTCCACTGAACTTTGCAAAACTTGATAACCTTGCTGCAGGTAACTCGGCTGGCAAACTCGAGAATCTTAATTGGTTTCTCCTCGTAGGTCAAATCGTTATCTAACTGAATTGTTTCCAATGGCACTGTATCTCTTAAGGGTATGTCAGCCATCTCCGCGTGACACTTCTTCAACTGGGAAACGTGGAACACATCATGAACTTCTGACAATCCTTCAGGCAATTTCAACTTGTAGGCCACTTCTCCCATACGCTCCAAAACTCGATATGGTCCTACAAATCGTGGCGCTAACTTTCCCTTAACTCCAAAACGCTTTGTTCCCCGAAGTGGAGATACTTGAAGATAAGCTCTATCTCCAACTTCATAAACTGTCTCCTTCCGTTTAGGATCTGCATAACTCTTCTGTATGGACTGGGCTATCTTAAGCCTATCGCGAATCAATTTCACCTTCTGTTCAGACTCTTTAATCAAGTCAGGTCCAAACAACTGGCGGTCTCCAACTTCGTCCCACGACAATGGTGTTTTGCATCTCCTTCCGTACAAAGCTTCGAAAGGGGCCATCTTTAAACTGGTTTGGTAACTGTTGTTGTAAGAGAACTCTGCATATGGCAAATTTTCGTCCCAACTAGATCCATAATCTAGCGCACAAGCTCTCAGCATATCCTCCAAAATCTGATTGACTCTCTCGGTCTGTCCATCTGTCTGTGGATGAAAAGCTGTACTGAATTCTAGCCTGGTACCCAAAGTTTCATGCAACTGCTTCCAGAACTTTGAGGTAAATTGGGTTCCTCTATCTGATACGATACTCCTCGGAACTCCATGCAAACATACGATCCTGGTCATGTATATCTTTGCCAACTTAGCACTGGTGTAAGTGGTCTTTACCGGGATGAAATGAGCTACCTTCGTCAACCGATGGACTATAACCCAAACCGAGTCATAGCCTGAACGAGTTCTGGGTAATCCCGTGATAAAATCCATGCCTAACTTATCCCACTTCCATTCGGGTATCGACAATGGTTGTAACAATCCTGCTGGCTTCCGATGCTCTGCCTTTACTCTCTGACACACATCACAAACTGCTACATACTCCGCAATATCCTTCTTCATTCCGCTCCACCAGAAAATGTCTTTCAAATCCAAATACATCTTGGTGTTTCTTGGGTGAATCGAATATGGTGAATTGTGTGCCTCTTGCAGAATCAACTTCCTAATCTCCGGGTCATTGGGCTCATAAACACGGTCTTCAAACCATAGGTTGTCGTGTTCATCCTCACGAAATCCTTTAGCCTTTCCTTTGCTAAGTTTTTCCTTAATAGAAGCAATCTCCTTGTCAGTCTTCTAAGCTTCTCTGATTCTATCCATCAAAGTTGACTGAATCTCCAATGCTGCTACATAGCCTCTAGGAACTATTTCCAAACATAGTTCACGAAGATTTTCCGCTAACTCCCTTGGTATTTCTCCCGTCATTATTGTATTGACATGGCTCTTACGGCTTAATGCGTCGGCTACTACATTAGCCTTTCCGGGATGATAATGCAATCTCATATCATAATCTTTGATGAGCTCCAACCATCTCCTTTGTCTGAGGTTTAACTCCTTCTGCGTGAAAATGTATTTCAAACTCTTATGATCCGTGTACACCTCACAATGATTTCCAATGAGGAAATGTCTCCATGTTTTCAATGCATGCACTACGGCTGCTAACTCCAAATCATGCGTAGCATATTTCAACTCATGAGGTTGCAGTTGTCTTGAGGCATATGAAACAACTCTCCCTTCCTGCATAAGCACTACTCCAAGTCCTTGACGTGAAGCGTCACAATACACCTCATAGTCCTTGGTCTGATCTGGCAAAATCAACACTGGTGAAGTAACCAAACGTTTCTTCAACTCCATGAAACTAGCCTCACATTCCTCAGTCCATTTGAACTTGGTATCCTTCTTCAACAACTCAGTCATAGGCTTTGAAATCTTTGAGAAATTCTCAATAAATCTCCGGTAGTATCCTGCGAGTCCCAGAAAACTCTGTATCTCTCCAACCGTGGTCGGTGCTTCCCATTTGGTAACGGTATCAACTTTAGCGGGATCTACTGCTATTCCTTCTCCGGATATAACATGTCCGAGGAATCCTACTTCCTTCAACCAAAACTCACATTTGCTGAACTTGGCATACAACTGATGTTCTCTGAGCTTCTCAAGTACCAACCGCAAATGTTCCTTATGCTCTTGTTCATTCTTCGAGTAAACCAGGATATCATCAATGAACACCACGACGAACTTATCCAAAAACTCCATAAACACTTTGTTCATCATGTTCATAAAATATGCAGGTGCGTTAGTCAGACCAAATGATATAACGGTATACTCGTACAGCCCATACCTGGTGGTAAAAGCTGTCTTAGGAATATCCTGTTCTCGTATCTTCAATTGGTGGTACCCTGATCGCAAATCGATCTTGGAAAATACCTTAGCTCCTTGCAATCGATTAAACAGATCATTGATCATTGGTAGTGGGTACTTGTTCTTGATCGTTACTTCATTCAATCCTCGATAATCAACAACCATCCTTAACGATCCATCCTTCTTCTCCACTAGAAGTACTGGCGATCCCCAAGGCGAAGAACTTCGGCGAATATCCTTTATCCAGTAACTCCTTAATCTGCTTCTTAATTTCCACCAAATCCTTAGCTGGCATGCTATATGGTCTCTTTGATATTCTCCCGGTGCCTGGCAATAGCTCAATCAAAAACTCAATATCTCTATCCGGTGGCATGCCTGGCAACTCTTTTGGAAATACTTCAGGGAAATCCCTTACCACTGGTACTTCCTCCTGCACAACTCCTGTTAAGCAATTTACTTGAGCCCTCTTTGGCACATGTCAGGATACATACTTGATCCTTCTCCCTTCTGGGGTGTTAATCAAAATTGACTTACTAGCACATTCAATATTCCCTTCATACTTTGATAACCAATCCATGCCTAATATCACATCTAATCCTTGGGATTCCAATACTATTAGGTCTAAGGGAAAAACATAGTTACCAATCCTTAATGGTAACCGATCACACCATCGACTAGCCATATACTCTGCTCCAGGCAAGGTTACTAACATGGGTGACCTAAGGGCTTGGGTTGACAGGTTATACTTATCCACAAATCCCCTTGAGATGTATGAATGCGATGCGCCAGTATCAAAAACAACGAGTGCAGTAAATGACTTAACCAAAAACTTACCTATTACTGCATCAGGCTAAGCTTCAACCTCCTCCACGTTAACGTGGGTCACCTGTCCCCTATTGAAAGGGTTCGGCTTCTTCCCAGAGCTTCCATTGCCATTTCCATTTTGTAATTCAAGGCATTCATTGGCATAATGTCCGGTCTTCGAACACTTAAAACAAGTGACTTGGCTCAGGTCCTTCTTGGCTGGGGTTGATGGGTTGGTGCGATTATGGCCGTTGCTTCCTCCATTCCCATTACCATTCCTGGTGCCATTGTGATTGTGCGAGCTACCTCCTCCATGGGTATGCTGAAAATGTCCTCCCGGTCTAGGGGTAAAACGTGGCTTCTGCTGAGCTCCTGAATTGTACTTCCCTTGTCCATACTTCCTCTTGCGGTTCTCAATTTGTTGCTGCTTGCGTTCAATCATAAGAGCATGATCTACCAACTCCTGATAGTTGTTGAAGGTTGCTACCATCAACTGCATGCTTAACTCATCATTCAGTCCTTCTAGAAACTTCTCCTGCTTCGCTGCATCCGTAGCGACGTCATCTGGGGCATAACGTGCTAACTTACTAAAGTCCTCCACATACTGGCCAACTGTCCGTCCTCCTTGGCGCAAGTTGCGAAACTCACGCTTCTTCATGGCCATAGCTCCTACTGAAACATGGGCAGTACGAAAGGCCTGCTGAAACTGGTCCCATGTGACGGTGTCGACAGGGAAAGTGGCTGTGAAATTCTCCCACCATGATGCTGCGGGTCCTTCAAGCTGATGTGCGGCAAACTTCACCTTCTCCGCATCTGTGCATCCTGCTGTGGTCAACTCTCTAGCTATCTTGCGGAGCCAATCATCTGTTACTATCGGCTCGGTGCTGCTGGAAAACACCGGCGGATTCAGCCTAAGAAAACGGGCTAAGTGATCAACAGGTGGTGGTGGTGGTGGCGGGTTGTTGTTGTTGTTCCCCTGATTCTGATTCTGGACTAGCAACTGCATCAATGTGTTCTGCTGCTGGATCAACTGGGTGAGCTCCGGTGGGAAGGTAAATCCGGGGTCACGTCTCGGAGGCATCTGAGGGTTTAGAAAAGATGAGATGTAAGAATAGAGGGGGGGTCTAAAGAGAAAACACTACTCATATGCACATGAGGCAAAAGCAAACAATTCACTTCATTGAATCAAACAAGGGCATACAATCGATCTAACTATCGCAAAAGTGCTCGGACTACTATATTTACATGGTGGACTACTACTACTGATGAGGTGGTCTACTAGAAATATTCTTCGGTTGCAGACTCCATGATATCTGCTCCAGCTTCATCAACATAATCATCATCGCTATCGTCTGGATCCGAATCGGTGTCGTCGATGATGATGTAGTCTTCCGGGCGAATCTCCTTGGGTTCTTCATCTTCATCTACTGGTGTAGGGCCTCCCATAAATATCCCGATCTTCATTGTTAAGTCGGCATTCTTGTCCACCAATACTTCAATTTCCTCTTCATAATCTTCATGTGTAGCCTTGAGTTCTTCCTCCAGTTCCTTGATTCTTGTCTTAGCCTTCTTCAGATCTATCATGTCGGCGCACATCTGGTTCTCCTGTCGTCGAATGTGCTGGTTTAACTCATAGATAAAAGCTGCAATTGATCTATCCTTCCGGGTGCTGATCATCTCCCAGTGCTCATCTCGGCGCCCAAAAATCTGGTAGATAGTATCCTTGAGATCATTGCGGTAGACTTCTCCAATGCGTCCCACGGCGATGTGAGCTGCCATGCTCTTTCCTAGACTCCAAGTTGGTGCATCAAAAGAAAACTCTATGGGATCAGTGACTGGCATGAACGTTCTTCCTGGAACTTGAACTTGAATCATCCAGCGCTCTTCTTCATGTAAAGTGGCATTGTAGGTTCCGGTGAAGCTTGGTACTCCTATGTTCAGGTATCTAGTGACTTCCTTCAAGTGACGTCCAAAGGGTGTATCTTCATCTGGTTGCGTGAACTTGTTCCTTGCATCCGCCATCCTAAAGAGTAGAAAGGATGAGAGGTCAGAAGAGAAGAGAGTGAATAGTGATATAGGTCTTTAGCTTAGTGGTCGTGTCCTACAGTCAGCTTGTGCTCTGATACCATCTCTGTAGCGACCAGACCTCAAACAGTCTGATCTCTGTGCTCCGGTGTCATCCCTGGATCAGTAATGCTGACACCACACAGTACTCGGAGGATTTATAACAGAGTAGCAATCACACACTTATTACATCGAGTGTCTCAAAAGAGAACTTATTAAAATAAATATGGCTTAAGGCCATCTAATAACGATAACAACGGAAGGCTTGGAAGATAAGTCCGCCCCGCTCTGCCGACACCGCGCCCGCGCCGCCTCGTCCTCCTCGCCACCTGATCCGGCCGAAGGAGGCCGGATCTACTCCTCCCCTGCCTCCCCGCCGCTCCATCGGGCTCGCCGGAGCCGCGGCGACCTCACCGGACTCACCTCGGGCCGCGTGCCACCGAACCCTAGATCTGGAGGTCCAAATTTTCTTCTAAGTCCCTCTTTTCCCAGATCCATGTGCCCTTTTTCATCATGCTATATCTCCGCATCCGTAGCTCCGTTTTGGGCATATAGCATATCAAAATGTTTGTCTCAGAGAGTACATCATTTCATTCCATTGCATCATTTTCATTTGAGTTCATATTGATGCCTGAAATGCTGTTAGAAGAGTGCTACTTGAGATAATTGTCAGATCTGGTACTCCGTTTAGCTATTTGTCATTTTTGCCATGATTATTGTGTGCATGATATTCCCATGAGCTCTACATATGTTTTGTTAAGGGTTTTGCCATCTTTCCAGAGGTGCAACCCATGTATTTTTGTGATGTGTGTGGTGACTAGCACAAGCTTGCAAAGTGAGGCACTTGGTAATGCTGATTTCAGGGACTTAGCATTTTCACTAAGTCCTTGAGCTGTTTATCTCATATGGCCATATGTTCTTTTGAGGATGATCAGTAAGGATGTTTTGTTAATCTTGTAGTGCTCTATCCATCCATGTATTTATTTGCAATTATGGAGCAGCCTAGCTTGAGTCAATCGAGCTCTACTTTTGTCATTTCATGAATCTGGGCAGATTGTCTACTTGTTAGCGATTTTGCCGGTGATGTTGTAGTTGATCCGTGCATGCTATGCTATTGTTCTTGCCATTTCTAGCTTTCGTTTTGTGTATTCTTGATGGGTGTATGCTTATCTTCTCATGACTTGCTCTGTAGTGAGTGCATCGAGCTCGTAAACATGCCTACTTGATACCTGATTCAGCATGCTCCAGTTTTCACTAAGTCTGTGATCTGATTATGTTTTTGCCATGTTCACATGCTTGCAATTGTATTTTATGATCCCTTTTGGCTCAAGGTCACTAAGGGACTTTTGTTAAGCTCTTTGAGTAGCTCCATGCCATGCTTTACTTTGCCATGTTCAGGTCCTGTAGCATATAGTTTTCACGCTCCGAAGAGTGCTATCTGATCTGAAATTCCAGACAAGTGTTAATTTCACTAAGTCTGAGATCTGTTTACCATATGCATTTTTTCCATGCTTGTTTGAACCTGTTAATGGATGAATTGGCCGTAGCTCAGTGCTAGACTTTTGTTAAGCATCTTTAATGTATACCTTCCATGTATTTTGTTGTCATGTTTGGGTGCTGTAGCATCTTCATCTTGTTGCATTTAGATGACTACTTGCTGTAAATCGTAGAACGTGGTCATATTTGAATCGCTTGCCATTTCCAAACCGTAACTCCGATTCCGGCGTTCTTTATATCGTTTTCAAGCGATTTCATCTCATCTTTCAAGTGGCACACTAGGATTTCCATGTTGAGGCTAGGTTCATGCTTTCCTTGTCACATCTTGCATATGCATCCCGCATCGCATCCCGCATAGCATACCATCCTTGCATCATATTGTTTGAGCTTTGCACGTGGTTGATTGTGTCCTTGTTGCTTGTTTGTCTTGTTTGGGTAGAGCCGGGAGACGAGTTTGCTAACAAGGAGCCCGTTGAGTTTGCTTTCGAGGATCCAGTCAACTCTGACAACTTTGGAGGCAAGATGATCATACCCTCGAAATCACTACTATCTTTGCTTTGCTAGATGCTCGCTCTTTTGCTATGCCATGCTACGATGCCTACCACTTGCTTTCAAGCCTCCCAAATTGCCATGTCAAAACTCTAACCCACCATGTCCTAGCAAACCGTTGATTGGCTATGTTACCGCTTTGCTCAGCCCCTCTTATAGCGTTGCTAGTTGCAGGTGAAGATTGGAGACCGTTCCTTGTTGGACCCCTTTTTTTTACTTGTTGGGATATCATTATATTGTCATTTTATCTTAATGCATCTATATAATTGGTAAAGGGTGGAAGGCTCGGCCTCTCGCCTAGTGTTTTGTTCCACTCTTGCCGCCCTAGTTTCCGTCATATCGGTGTTATGTTCCCGGATTTTGCGTTCCTTACGCGGTTGGGTTATAATGGGAACCCCTTGATAGTTCGCCTTGATTAAAGCTTTTCCAGCAATGCCCAACCTTGGTTTTACCATTTGCCACCTAGCCTCTTTTTCCCTTGGGTTTCCGGAGCCCGAGGGTCATCTTATTTTAGCCCCCCCAGGCCAGTGCTCCTCTGAGTGTTTGTCCGAACTAGAGTCCTGTGCAGCGCCCCCTCGGGGAAACTCGAGGTTTGGTTTTAGTTGTATGGAGCGCTCATCTGAGTGTGCCCTGAGAACGAGATATGTGCAGCTCCTATCGGGATTTGTCGGCACATTCGGGCGGTGTTGCTGGATTTGTTTTAACCTGTCGAAGTGTCTTGAAGAACCGAGGTACCGAGTCTGATCGGAACGTCTAGGGAGGAGGTCTATTCCTTCGTTGACCGTGAGAGCTTGTCATGGGCTAAGTTGGGACTCCCCTGCAGGGATTTGAACTTTCGAAAGCCGTGCCCACGGTTATGGGCAGATGGGAATTTGTTAATGTCCGGTTGTAGATAACTTGAACCTTAACTTAATTAAAATGAATCAACAGTGTGAGTTACCGTGATGGTCTCTTCTCGGCGGAGTCCGGGAAGCGAACACGGTGTTGGAGTAATGCTTGCGCAGGTTGCCCTCTAGTTACTCGTTCGCGCTTTGCCTCCTCTTCTCGCTCTCTTTTGCGAACAGGATAGCCACCATATATGCTAGTCGCTTGCTGCAGCTCCACATATTTTACCTTGCCTTACCTATAAGCTTAAATAGTCTTGATCGCGAGGGTGCGAGATTGCTGAGTCCCTGTGGCTCACAGTTTACTTCCAAACCAGATGCAGGGCCTGATGATTCCGCTCCAGGTGACGCGCTTGAGCTCAAGTGGGAGTTCGACGAGGACTCTCAACGATACTACGTGTCTTTCCCTGATGATCAGTAGTGGTGCCCAGTTGGGGGTGATCGGGACTGTGTCGCATGTTGGGTTATCTTTTATTTTGGCGCCGTAGTCGGGCCATGAGTGTTTGGATGATGTAATGTTATTTATGTTATCTCCCCTTTTATTATCTATATTACATGGGTGTTGTGAAGATTGCCTAACTTGCGACATTGCTTTCAATGCGGTTATGCCTCTAAGTCGTGCCTCGACACGTTGGAGATATAGCTGCATCAAGGGCGTTATAAGTTGGTATCAGAGCCTTCCCCGACCTTAGGAGCCCCATTGCTTGATCATTTTTAGCGGCCGAGTTGTGTCTAGAAAAAATGTTTTGAGTCATTTAGGAATTATATATCGGAGAGTTTAGGAATTCTTTTTACTTCCCAGTCTCCTCATCGCTCTGGTAAGGCATCCTGACGTAGAGTTTTGACTCTTCTCTTCTCAAATTTCACTAAATTTTTTTTTAGGATCACGCGGGTATCTTGGAATCGTTCCGATGGTTTTATGATGAGAACATTGTCTTGGTGCCTCCTGTCAGGGGTTTTGTGGAAGTGTCCCGGGGAGTTGAGCTCTGAGGTGTTGTCGTCATTATTTTATCGTTGCAGTTCTGGAATACCTGAGTTTAGTAGGCCGACATCGAAAATTTCTTTTATGCAGTTCGTTGGTGAGATAACCTCGACGCCACCCAGTACTGGGGCGGGAGTTTGGGAGTATCGCCATAACTTGTATAACGGATGCTTTTCGAAGGTTGAGGTAGATGGTTTCCGAAGTTTTTCTCGGTTATGTGTTGAAGGATGGATACAGCTGGATGTAGGATTTGCTAGATTTGGGTGAGATATTATGCTTCCCCTGTATCCCCAACACCTGATTGCATAACCGGAAAGGTTCGGGAGTTTCATAGGTGGGAATTCTTGTAGCTCTAGCTCTTCTTCCACGGATATTTGGTTTGAGATTGGGATTTCTTACCGAGTATTCGTTCTTGATCCGTACCTTGTTGATTTATTTCTCTACCTAAATTCTAAGTGGCTTCTCAATTTATGGATATGTGACCATTTCAAGAGGAATGCATTCGTTCATTTTGTTCGGATGTGAAGAATATATGTTGCAATTTTCATTCCGTTGGATTCAGCTTCACGTTATCTGTCTATGTGCTAATGGATGTCACCCTCTTCAGGATGGCTCCCGCTAAGAGCACCAATCAGAATCAGAATCAAGATCCGCCACCACCTCCACCTCCTCCGAAGGCATGGCAAGCTGTGATGGCCGCAACCAATGCAAACACACAGTTGATCATGCAAATTCTTCAAGAGCGCAATCAAGGCAACCAAGGGAACCAAGGCAACAATCAGAATCACTTTGCTACACTCAACCAGTTCCTTGCTAATGGGCCAAAAACTTTCCGCAATTGTGTTGAGGCAACTGATGCTGACGATTGGCTCGTGGATCTGTGCAAGCATTTCGAGTGCAGTAACGTCAGACCTGAGGACTTCGTCAAGTTTGCTTCCTTCCAACTCAAAGATCAAGCTGTAGAATGGTTCCAGCAGTACAAGGATTCGAGAGGTGGACGTGTGATCACTTGGGATGAATTTCGTCAAGATTTTAGAGCTCATCATATTCCTCAGAGCGTGGTTGAAAGCAAGCGTGAGGAATTCCGCAGCCTGAAGCAAGGCTCTTTGTCTGTCTATGACTACAACAAGTTGTTTCAGAAGCTCGCCCGCTTTGCCAAGCAGGACGTCCCTGGTGAGAAGAGCATGATATACCAGTTCAGGGGTGGCCTCAGAGAAGAAATTCAACTAGCTCTTGTTCTCTTTGAGCCCTTGAGGTACGATGAGTTCTACAACATGGCACTGAAGCAAGAGGCCGCTCAACTGAGGTGTGATGCTTCCAAGAAGCGAGTCTGAGATGCTACTCCTTCTTCCTCTACTCAAGTGGCTAGGAAGTAGAAGTATTGGCTTCCTCCTCCTCCGTTCCGTCAGCTGTATCAGCAGAAGAGCAAAGGTGGCAGTGGATCTTCCCACCCATCCAACCCTGGCTTTCTGAACAAGACTTCGTCTCAAGCTCCAAGATCGAGTGCTCTGTATCACCGTCCGCTTTCAGAGGTCACGTGCAACAAGTGCCAACAGAAGGGCCACTATGCCAACAAATGCTTCAGTCAGAGGCGCCTTCCTCCTCCTCCTGTGAGATCGGCAAGTACAGCTGTGGTCAAGCATAACCCCAAGCACGCCAAGGTCAATTTGCTGAATGCAGCCCAGGTAGAGGACTCATCAGATGTCATCATGGGTAACCTTCCTGTTAATGATATTCCTGCAAAAGTTCTTTTTGACACTGGTGCATCGCATTGTTTCATTTCCAAACCTTTTGCATCAAACTATGAGTGCGATTATCAGTATCTGCAAAGTTCCTTGCAAATTGTGTCACCGGGCAAGCAGATGATAGCTAACACCTGCGTGCCGGAGGTTACTATCACCTTGGGAGACTACAAGTTCGTTTCTTCCCCAATTGTTCTTGGTAACTCGGATATTGATCTTATTCTCGGAATGGATTGGCTTTCTAAGCACAAGGCACATCTTGATTGTGCTGCCAGGCAGATTCAATTGACTCATTCGTCCGAGGATGTAATTGTCTTTGCCGCTTGGGATAATACTATCCGTCTGTTTTCTCTCAATGAGAAGGGTGAACTGGATGCTATCTCGCAAATTCCAGTCGTTTGCGAATATCAAGACGTCTTTCGAGAAGAGCTTCCAGGAATGCCTCCGCACCGGCCAGTTGAATTCGTTATTGATCTTGAGCCTGGCACGGAACCTGTGTGCAAGCGTCCTTACAAGCTCGGACCTGAAGAGTTGAAGGAGCTGAAGAAGCAACTCGATATTCAAGAGAGAATGGGTCTCATCCGGCCTAGTTCTTCTCCGTGGGGTTGTGGTGTTCTTTTTATGAAGAAGAAGGATGGAACAGACCGAATTTGTGTTGATTACCGTCCATTGAACAAGAAGACCATCATGAACAAATACCCACTTCCCAACATCAATGAGCTGTTCGAACAACTCAGGGGTGCCCAAGTATTCTCCAAGCTTGATCTCCGTATGGGTTATCATCAGATTCGAATCCGTGAGCAAGATATTCCTAAGACGGCTTTCAGGACAAGCTATGGTTCATACGAATACACTGTCATGTCTTTTGGCCTCGTCAACGCTCCTCCGACGTTCTCTCGCATGATGAACTTCATCTTCAATGCCTACACCAATGACTTCGTTTTGGTCTATCTCGATGACATTCTGGTTTTCTCCAAGAACAAAGAAGATCATGCCAAGCACTTGTGTTTGGTTCTTGATAAGTTGAGGGAACACAAGTTCTACGCCGAGTTCTCCAAGTGCGAATTTTGGCTCGATGAGGTTCTTTATCTTGGTCATATCATCTCTTCCAAGGGCATTGCCGGGAATCCTGAGAAGGTGTCTGCAATTGTGAATTGGGAACCTCCTCAGAATGTGAAGCAACTCCGTAGCTTCCTCGGTCTCGCAAGCTATTGTCGAAGATTCGTTGAAATTTTTTCTAAGATCATGAAGCCTCTCTCAAATCTTCTCCAGAAGCATGTCAAGTATGTTTGGTCTCCAGAGTGTGACATTGCTTTCAACACTTTAAAAGAGAAATTGATCACTGCTCAAGTTCTGACTCCGCCTGATGAATCCAAACCGTACGAGGTCTTTTGTGATGCCTCTCTCCAAGGTCTTAGCGCAGTGTTGATGCAAGAGAAGAAAGTTGTTGCTTATACCTCTTGCCAGTTGAAGCCTAATGAGAAGAACTACCCCACTCATGATCTCGAGTTGGCGGCAGTTGTGCATGCTCTTTGGACTTGGAGACATCTCTTATTGGGAAGAAAAGTGGACATCTTCACTGACCACAAGAGTCTCAAGTACATCTTCACTCAGCCTAATCTCAACCTCAGGCAAACTCGATGGGTCGAAATGATTCAAGAGTATAATCCGAGTATCGAGTATACTCCAGGCAAGGCCAATGTGATTGCTGACGCATTGAGCAGAAAGGCTTATTGCAACAGTTTGATTCTCAAGCCTTATCAACCCGAGCTTTGTGAAGCTTTCCGCAAACTTAATCTGCAAGTTGTTCCTCAAGGTTTCCTCGCCAACCTTCAAGTCTCTCCTACCTTGGAAGACCAAATTTGCCAAGCTCAGCTTCTTGATGCTATGGTGAAAAAGGTGAAGATTGGGATTTCCAAGAGTCAACCCAAGTACAAGTGCTACCGCCTTGATGACAAGGACACTCTCTTCTTCGAGGATCGTATTGTTGTACCCAAAGATGACCTTCGTAAAGTGATCATGAACGAGGCTGACAATTCTCTCCTCTCCATCCACCCTGGGAGCACGAAGATGTATCAGGACCTCAAGCAGGCTTATTGGTGGACTCGAATGAAGCGCGAGATTGCTCAATTCGTGAATGAGTGTGTTGTCTGCAGAAGAGTGAAGGCAGAACACCAAAGGCCAGCTGGTCTCCTCCAACCACTTGCCATTCCAGAATGGAAGTTTGACCACATTGAGATGTACTTCGTGACTGGGTTTCCAAAGTCCAAGCGTGGCAATGATGCTATATTCGTTGTCATCGACAAACTCACTAAAGTGGCTCACTTTCTGCCTATCAGAGAGTCAATCACTGCAGCTCAATTGGCGGAACTCTATACCTCTCGAATTGTCTCTCTGCACGGTATTCCACAAGTGATCTCTTCAGACCGTGGCAGCATCTTTACCTCCAAGTTTTGGGATTCTTTTCAGAAGGCCATGGGCACCAACATCCGCTTCAGCACAGCTTTCCATCCTCAAACTAGCGGTCAAGTCGAGCGTGTCAATCAGATCCTTGAAGATATGCTCAGGGCTTGTGTGATCTCCTTTGGCATGAAGTGGGAGGATTGTCTTCCTTATGCTGAATTCTCCTACAACAACAGTTTTCAAGCAAGTTCGGGCAAGGGCCGTTTGAAATTCTTTATGGCAGGAAGTGCCGTACCCCTCTCAACTGGTCTGAAACCGGTGAACGTCAGCTTTTGGGAAATGACTTAATCATAGAGGCAGAGGAAATGTGCAAAGTCATTCGAGATAACCTCAAAGCAGCCCAATCCCGTCAGAAGAGCTACTATGATAGTAAGCACCGTCATTTGGCTTTCGAGATCGGAGATCATGTTTACCTCCGCGTCTCTCCTATGAAAGGTACTCGTCGCTTTGGTATCAAAGGGAAGCTTGCCACCAGATACGTGGGACCTTTCAAGATTGTCAGCAAGAGAGGCGATCTCGCCTATCAACTCGAGCTTCCTTCAAACTTTGCAAATGTTCATGATGTGTTCCATGTCTCTCAGCTTCAAAAGTGCTTCAAGACTCCTGACCGCACCATCAACTTCGAGGACATTGAGCTCCAAGAAGATCTCTCTTATCGTGAGCACCCAGTTGCTATTCTTGAAGAAACTGAACGAAAGACTCGCAACAAGTCAATCAAATTCCTCAAAGTCAAGTGGTCACACCATTCTGACCGTGAAGCTACCTGGGAACGCGAGGATCACCTCCGTTCTGAGTACCCGACGTTCTTTCAGTCCTAGATCTCGGGATGAGATCCTTTCGTAGTGGTGGAGTGTTGTAACACCCCGGATGTAACTTACCCAATATGTACTCCAACTCTTGCCGTTTCCGGCATTAAGTTATTTTATTTTCTCGGGTTCCGGTTTTTGTCTCCGTGTGTTGTTATCATTTTCATGCATCTCATATCATGTCATCATGTGCATTGCATTTGCATACGTGTTCATCTCATGCATCCGAGCATTTTCCCCGTTGTCCGTTTTGCATTCCGGCGCTTCGTTCTCCTCCGGTGGGCATTTCTACCTTTCTTTCGTGTGTGGGGATTAAACATTTCCGGATTGGACCGAGACTTGCCAAGCGGCCTTGCTTTACTACCGGTAGACCGCCTGTCAAGTTTCGTACCATTTGGACTTCGTTTGATACTCCAACGGTTAACCGAGGGACCGAAAAGGCCTCGTGTGTGTTGCAGCCCAACACCCCTACAATTTGGCCCAAAACCCCCCAAAAACCTCTCCATCATCTAGAGCGTTCAATCACGATCGCGTGGCCGAAAACCGCACCTCATTTGGACTCTCCTAGCTCCCTCTATGCCTATATATAGACCCCTCCTCTAAATTCGTGGATCCCTCTCCCAAACCCTAAAAATTTCGTCTCCTCCGCCGCCGGACGTGTCCACACCCGCCGGACACGCCCACGCTGCCGCGCCCGACCACTCAGGACTCGCCACGTGGCCGCCGCCTCCTCCCACCGCCGCGGCCCGCCCGGCCCGCAGCGGGCCCCCGCGGCCCGGTCGCCGCCTCCCCGCGCCTCCTGCGCCCCGCCGCCCGATGCCGCTGCCTCGCCGCCTTCGCCTCGCCGGCCGGCGCCGCCACGCCGTCGCGGTTCGCCTTGCCGACGGCCACCGACACCGCGCCGCCCCGCTCCGCCGACACCACGCCCGCGCCGCCTCGTCCTCCTCGCCACCGGATCCGGCCGGAGGAGGCCGGATCTACTCCTCCCCTGCCTCCCTGCCGCTCCATCGGGCTCGCCGGAGCCGCGGTGACCTTGCCGGACTCGCCTCGGGCCGCGTGCCACCGAACCCTAGATCTGGAGGTCCAAATTTTCTTCTAAGTGCCCATTTTCCCAGATCCATGTGCCCTTTTTCATCATGCTATATCTCCGCATCCGTAGCTCCGTTTTGGGCATATAGCATATCAAAATGTTTGTCTCAGAGAGTACATCATTTCATTCCATTGCATCTTTTTCATTTGAGTTCATATTGATGCCCGAAATGCTGTTAGAAGAGTGCTACTTGAGATAATTGTCAGATCTGCTACTCCGTTTAGCTATTTGTCGTTTTTGCCATGATTATTGTGTGCATGATATGCCCATGAGCTCTACATATGTTTTGTTAAGGGTTTTGCCATCTTTCCAGAGGTGCAACCCATGTATTTTTGTGATGTGTGTGGTGACCAGCACAAGCTTGCAAAGTGAGGCACTTGGTAATGCTGATTTCAGGGACTTAGCATTTTCACTATGTCCTTGAGCTGTTTATCTCATATGGCCATATGTTCATGTTGTTTCCTAGTGATCCGTGCCACTTTTGAGGATGATCAGTAAGGATGTTTTGTTAATCTTGTAGTGCTCTATCCATCCATGTCTTTGTTTGCAATCATGGAGCATCCTAGATTGAGTCAATCGAGCTCTACTTTTGTCATTTCGTGAATCTGGGCAGATTGTCTACTTGTTAGCGATTTTGCCGGTGATGTTGTAGTTGATCCGTGCATGCTATGCTATTGTTCTTGCCATTTCTAGCTTTCATTTTGTGTATTCTTGATGGGTGTATGCTTATCTTGTCATGACTTGCTCTGTAGTGAGTGCATCGAGCTCGTAAACATGCCTACTTGATACCTGATTCAGCATGCTCCAGTTTTCACTAAGTCTGTGATCTGATTATGTTTTTGCCATGTTCACATGCTTGCAATTGTATTTTATGATCCCTTTTGGCTCAAGGTCACTAAGGGACTTTTGTTAAGATCTTTGAGTAGCTCCATGCCATGCTTTACTTTGCCATGTTCAGGTCCTGTAGCATATAGTTTTCACGCTCCGAAGAGTGCTATCTGATCTGAAATTCCAGACAAGTGTTAATTTCACTAAGTCTGAGATCTGTTTACCATATGCATTTTTGCCATGCTTGTTTGAACCTGTTAATGGATGAATTGGCCGTAGCTCAGTGCTAGACTTTTGTTAAGCATCTTTAATGTATACCTGCCATGTATTTTGTTGTCATGTTTGGGTGCTGTAGCATCTTCATCTTGTTGCATTTAGATGACTACTTGCTGTAAATCGTAGAACGTGGTCATATTTGAATCGCTTGCCATTTCCAAACCGTAACTCCGATTCCGGCGTTCTTTATATCGTTTTCAAGCGATTTCATGTCATATTTCCAGTGGCACACTTGGATTTCCATGTTGAGGGCAGGTTCATGCTTTCCATGTCACATCTTGCATATGCATCCCGCATCGCATCCCGCATAGCATACCATCCTTGCATCATATTGTTTGAGCTTTGCACGTGGTTGATTGTGTCCTTGTTGCTTGTTTGTCTTGTTTGGGTAGAGCCGGGAGACGAGTTTGCTAACAAGGAGCCTGTTGAGTTTGCTTTCAAGGATCCACTCAACTCTGACAACTTTGCAGGCAAGATGATTATACCCTCGAAATCACTACTATCTTTGCGTCGCTAGATGCTCGCTCTTTTGCTATGCCATGCTACGATGCCTACCACTTGTTTTCAAGCCTCCCAAATTGCCATGTCAACCCTCTAACCCACCATGTCCTCGCAAACCATTGACTGGCTATGTTACCGCTTTGCTCAGCCCCTCTTATAGCTTGCTAGTTGCAGGTGAAGATTGGAGACCGTTCCTTGTTGGACCCCTTTTTTTTACTTGTTGGGATATCATTATATTGTCATTTTATCTTAATGCATCTATATAATTGGTAAAGGGTGGAAGGCTCGGCCTCTCGCCTAGTGTTTTGTTCCACTCTTGCCGCCCTAGTTTCCGTCATATCGGTGTTATGTTCCCGGATTTTGCGTTCCTTACGCGGTTGGGTTATAATGGGAACCCCTTGATAGTTCGCCTTGATTAAAGATTTTCCAACAATGCCCAACCTTGGTTTTACCATTTGCCACCTAGCCTCTTTTTCCCTTGGGTTTCCGGAGCCCGAGGGTCATCTTATTTTAGCCCCCCCGGGCCAGTGCTCCTCTGAGTGTTGGTCCGAACTAGAGTCCTGTGTAGCGCCCCCTCGGGGAAACTCGAGGTTTGGTTTTCATTGTATGGAGCACTCATCTGAGTGTGCCCTGAGAACGAGATATGTGCAGCTCCTATCGGGATTTGTCGGCACATTCGGGCGGTGTTGCTGGATTTGTTTTAACCTGTCGAAGTGTCTTGAAGAACCGAGGTACCGAGTTTGATCGGAACGTCTCGGGAGGAGGTCTATTCCTTCGTTGACCGTGAGAGCTTGTCATGGGCTAAGTTGGGACTCCCCTGCAGGGATTTGAACTTTCGAAAGCCATGCCCGCAGTTATGGGCAGATGGGAATTTGTTAATGTCCGGTTGTAGATAACTTGAACCTTAACTTAATTAAAATGAATCAACAGTGTGAGTTACCGTGATGGTCTCTTCTCGGCGGAGTCCGGGAAGCGAACACGGTGTTGGAGTAATGCTTGCGCAGGTTGCCCTCTAGTTACTCGTTCGCGCTTTGCCTCCTCTTCTCGCTCTCTTTTGCGAACAGGATAGCCACCATATATGCTAGTCGCTTGCTGCAGCTCCACATATTTTACCTTGCCTTACCTATAAGCTTAAATAGTCTTGATCGCGAGGGTGCGAGATTGCTGAGTCCCTGTGGCTCACAGTTTACTTCCAAACCAGATGCAGGGCCTGATGATTCCGCTCTAGGTGACGCGCTTGAGCTCAAGTGGGAGTTCGACGAGGACTCTCAACGATACTACGTGCCTTTCCCTGATGATCAGTAGTGGTGCCCAGTTGGGGGTGATCGGGACCGTGTCGCATGTTGGGTTATCTTTTATTTTGGCGCCGTAGTCGGGCCATGAGTGCTTGGATGATGTAATGTTATTTATGTACTTGATTGACGTGGCGAGTGTAAGCCAACTATGTTATCTCCCCTTTTATTATCTATATTACATGGGATGTTGTGAAGATTGCCTAACTTGCGACATTGCTTTCAATGCGGTTATGCCTCTAAGTCGTGCCTCGACACATGGGAGATATAGCCGCATCGAGGGCGTTATAGTTTCGAGACAAAACTCCAGGCGCTTGAATCGCCTGATTCCGATAAACGAGCAAAAAGTTATACTAAAAAGAGAATCAGATCAGGAATCACGATCAGAAAAATCGCGTATTAAATCCGAGAAAAAGAAAAACATGATGAACGTTCGCTAGAACAAACGAACGGACGAACACTCGCTATTTAAATAAACCAGAAAAACCGATCTATTTAAAAAACCGAATCTAAAAAAACCGACGGTTTTTCAAAAAAAATAAAAAAAACCGGCACGGAAAACGAGGCGGCGAACCTCGGGCGGCGTGTGGCGGCGGCGGCGTCCGGCGGCGGCGAGCGCTGGGGGCGGCTAGGGTTAGCTTCGGCTGGTCCTGTCCCCCGGCTTATATAGCCTAACGGGCCGGGAGTCCTAGTCGGACACGGCCCTAGGTTGGTTCGTTGTTTTTTTTAAATAATTACACGCAGAAGAAAAATAAAAAGAAATACTAAACGGACTCCAAAAATCCCGAAATAAATTTTCCCGGGCTTCTAAAATCAAGCCGCACAAGGTGAACATTTATTTGGGGCCTAAATGCAATTTTGAAAAACGCACATTTTTCCTAAATTCAAATAAAATAACGAAAAACTCCGAAGTAAAATCTTATTTGATTTTATTATTAGATCCTCAATATTTCTTTATTTTCGGAAAGTCATTTTATTCCCTCTCTCATATTTTTGTAATAGAAATAATTGATGATAAAATAAATAAAATCAAATGATCCTATTCTCAAAATTTGAGAAAACTCAAATATGAAAATAATGAATTCCCCAACTCTCTCCGTGGGTCCTTGAGTTGCGTAGAAATTCTAGGATCAAAACCAAACTCAAATAAAATATGACATGCAATGATGATCTAATGCATAACATTCCAAATTGAAAATTTGGGATGTCACACAACTGCAGTGCCCAAAGCACGAGGACCACCACTCTGAACCCCAAGTCAACGCTTAAAGCAGAAGAAGAATTGTTCTCAGGTCAGGTTCCGTAGCTATGGTTCATACTACTTTTCTCTTGCATCACTGTATTTACTGATACCAACTAATTTCAAATTTGAAGGATGCAATTAAACTCCAATGGCACAACAGGTATTTTTAAACCTGTTTCTTCAACGTGTTTGGCTGTTTGCTGTTGTAACTTGCTCTATGTTGATTTCAGTTTCAATTGAATAAACAGTTATGTTCTCATGCCATGCACATTACAAGTGTTGTTATTGCTGTGTAGTTTCCCACACTTATATTCTGTCTATGCTGCTTTGTCTTAAATAGATATGATTCGAACTGTATCTATCTTGATTTGGCAACATAAACTAGAATGATATAGACCATACAGTGACCATACTACATAGATATATGTTCGTTTTATGCTGTTATCCTGTCCACCTTACTACTGAACTGGTTTACCAAAATGAGTTTCATATACTACATTGTAAACCTGAGATGTGTTTGTTTGTTTATCTTTTGGAACACGGATAAAATATTGGAGAAGAGTACCCTGTTATGCAATGGTAAAGGAAGTAATGCAGATAAGGTTCAAGATAGTGAGACATCCCTGTTGGTCTCCAAGAAAGCTGATAAAAACTATATTGAAGACACCGAGATAACCCCAAAGTCATGTCTTGATGTAGTGTTCGAGTTACTAGCTACCACTGCTGGCACCAGCTCTTCGAACTCGTTGCCTGAATCAGTTCGGCTTCTTGAGTCTCAACTTCAAGTTGAAAGACATCGATCAGATGTTATGCGACAGGAAGCCGAAGGACTGAGGAAGTCCCTGCAGAATTCAGATGCATACTTTCTGGTGCAACAGCAAGCGTTGGAGGACTTAAGCGCCAAACAAGAGAAAGTTAATAAGCTTGCTAAGCATCTTGCCAGCATTATGGGTACCCAAGATATTGTTTCTTGAGCTCTTCTGAAGGGGTTTCAGTTCTGGACTTGTTTTGCTGCGGCGTTTATATGCTGTTGTGCTCCCTATATTTGCACTGGTGGCGAACTTTGATGCCCAGTGGATGTAATATGTGAAATGGCCGTGATAGCCTAGTGTAAGTTGCTTGCTTATTTATTTCCTTGTTGTCTTGTTTATTTGTTTGCTTGTAGTCAGTGCAGTTATTTTTCTGCGGTTTGCTAGTGGCTGCAATAACCTAATTTTTAAAACTAGGCCACAATAACCATGGGCTAATATTTACTGTAGTGACACTGGGCCTCCTACGGGCCGTAGAAACAGTGGGCCTTCCATGGGTCGTATAAACAGTGGGCCTTCTACGGGCCGTAGAAACAATGGGCCTTCTACCGGCCGTAGAAACAATGGGCCTTCTACCGGCCGTATCATCAATGGGCCTTATACGGGCCGTATGATCGATTGGCCAAACAGACCGCATTCTGGCCGTAAACGGGCTAGAGTTGGAATTGTCCATTCATGGGCCGACCATAATGGGCCATCGTTAATAGGTTGTATTTGATGACGCTATGAAAACGGCCCAACGTATTAACGGACCACAAACAGGCCGACTGTAACCACGGGCTGAATTTGGCCCACAAGCAGAAAATGATAGTAAAGGGCCGTAAGTAAAAGAATGCCGGAAAGTAGCCCAAGAATAAATGGGCTCTAAGAAGGCCGAAAGATAACATGGGCTGGAAACGGCCCAACGGAATAACGGGCCGTTAATGGGTATAAAGTGATACACTGTTCTTTACGGGCCATTAATGGGTTTAAAGTGATACAATGTTCATTACGGGCCGTTAATAGGCCAAGAGTTACATAGGGCCTCATATGGGCCAAAAGACGTCATGGGCCTTACATCGGCCAGAAGGGAAAATGGGATGGAATCATATTGGATGGCCCAGATGACGCTACTAGGCATAATTCGAATAGGGCGTAATGGGCCTTGGGTTTGCGGGCTGTAAATGGGCTATATGCGAACATGCCGTTAACAGGCTTTCCATGGGCCAGCCCACCACCTTTTGACCAAGTCAAACGGGCCGGCCATTTCACAGGAATGGGCCTCTGTTGGGCCGTGCCACGTGTTGACGTATCATAGGCGCCTTCTGTCCAATGAGTGGATGACATCTGTCCCAGTGATGATCCGACACGTGTTTCCTCCAGCCAATGATGATTTTACACGTGGAAAATCCCCATTGGTCGGGGCTATTAACGGGTTATAGGATCCAAAACCCGACCCGATAGCTTAACGGCGTTCCGTTACAGTGGATGCCACGTGTCGGTCACCCTTGATGAAATCACTTTTGTGACGCGCGATTTATCGTCATGGAAGTGGACACTTCCGTGATGATAATTTTGGTAATGTCATGGAACACTTCTACGACATCACATGTATGGCTATCTTGATTCTGTCATAAAATCGTCATGGATGTACATGCATGACAGAAAACGCGACCTACTGTGACAAACACATATCATCATGGAAGTGTATTTTTTTGTAGTGCGATAGCCAATCCAGGCATGTCTGCTAGAGTCTGGTCATATGCATGGATGAACTGATCTTCCATGTCATGAAAGGATCGTCCAAGCACCAACATCGAGGCCTCCACCAACGTCTGTACAACACTTCTCTAGTACTATCGCTCGTCTATCTCTTCTATTAACTCACCCGACTTGCAGGGCCGGGGAGTGTGCCTATGGTCAGTTCTCAATTGCAGTCGCACATGTGTGTGCAAACGCAATATGATGCGCGTTCCATTCATAGAGAGGCGTTCCAGACCGACCGACCGTCTGGGGTGCGACGCGAACGCGACGGGCGTGCTGTATACTATACTCCGTAAATGTGTACCGCCATTTTCTTGAGGCTTTGCTCCATGGCGCAATCCATGGATATAAAATTAGTATATTTTACTATTTAAAAGTCGAGGGCAGGGCTTTTCCCACGCGGTAGGCGGGGCAGTTTCGCCTAGTAGGTTCGACAGAGACGTAAGAAGATGAGGGAGTAGGCTGCTGCAAACGTAGGGCTGTGTGATTTGACAGCGAGTTACTGCTGGACAGGTGGGCCCGGTGATTTGACTTGCCATTATCATTTTAACTGCGGTGCTACGACCAGTGTGAGTTTCCCAATTCTTGACCACCTCCATACAGGTGCCTCTCCCGATGCTCCACCATGTAGAGGCTGGCTCTTGCTTGAGAGCCCACTCCTTCACTTTTTCCTTGCCTCTTTCCCCCACATATGCAAAAATGCCATGTAAAGCGAGCATATAGCCCACTATTGTACTTGATCCTATAGGTGATAAGCCTACCACATAGGCATAAAGTTTGATGTGGTAAGTTAATTAAGAAGAGAGAGACTAGTTTGGTGACCCAGGAAGAAATGGTGCTAAGCGCGTGTACCTAGATGAAGCGAACTTAGCAACAAAAAACTAAGCACCTATGCATTGGGGACTTGAGTTGCTAAGCCATTTAATACCCATAGCACCTCATCTAAGCACCATTTCATTGGAAGAGGTCACTCCTTGGAAAATAAATACTATGAAGAAAGAGATAGAGAGAAGTAAACAAAAAAATACTCTTATAGCTAACCTTTGAAAGTGCGTTAAGTCGACTAGAGGGGGGGGAGGGGTGAATAGGCGATTTTTAAGAATTCTTCAATTGAGGAATTTCAGGGTGAGGAAATGCCTAATAGTAGAACTACTTGCAGCGGAATAAGTACTCAGATGTAAACATAACAGAACATAAGCAGGGTCTTGATACGTCTCCAACGTATCTATAATTTATGAAGTATTCATGCTATTATATTATCAACCTTAGATGTTTTATATGCATTTATATGCTATTTTATATGATTTTTGGGACTAACCTATTAACCTAGTGCCCAGTGCCAGTTTCTGTTTATTCCTTGTTTTTTAGTTTTACAGAAAAGGAATATCAAACAGAGTCCAATTGACGTGCCAATTTTTGAAGATTTTTTATGGACCAAAAGAAGACCCCGGAGTAAAAGAGTTGGGCCAGGAGAGTCCCGAAGCGTCCACGAGGGTGGGGGGCGCACCCACCCCCCCCCAGGCGCGTGGGCCTGCCTCGTGGACACCTCGGGCACCTCCTTGACGTGAGACCGATGCCAAAAATTCCTATAAATACAGAAACCTCAAAAAATTAACCTAGATCGGGAGTTCCGCCAAGCCTCCATAGCCACCGAAAACCAATCTAGGCCCTCTCTGGCACCATGCCGAAGGGGGCCGTCATCACCGGAGGGCATGGAGGAGGATCCCGGAGGGGCCATCATCACCATGAAGGCCAAGGACCAGAGGGGGAACCTCTCCCCATCTAGGGCGGAGGCCATGGAGGAGGAAGCACAAGGGGGAGAACCTCTCGTCCTCTCTCTCGGTGGCACCAGAGTGCCATCGGGAGGGGAATCATCGCCGTGGTGATCATCTTCATCAACATCACCATCATCATCACCATCCTCATCTCTTTTACGCGGTCCACTCTCCCGCACCCCGCTGTAATCCCTACTTGAACATGGTGCTTTATGCCACATATTATGATCCAATGATGTGTTGCCATCCTATGATGTTTTGAGTAGATATCTTTTGTCTTTGGGTTGATTGATGATCTAGATTGGTATGAGTTGTATGTTTTACTTTGATGCTGTCCTATGGTGCCCTCCGTGTCGCGCAAGCGTGATGGGTTCCCGCTGTAGGGTGTTGCAATACGTTCATGATTCGCTTTAATGCTATGGTTGTGTTGTTGCGTATGGGAATAAAGAGGACTTGATGCTTTAATGCTATGGTTGGGTTTTACCTTAATGATCTTTAGTAGTTGCGGATGCTTGCTAGAGTTCCAATCATAAGTGCATATGATCCAAGTAGAGAAAGTATGTTAGCTTATGCCTCTCCCTCATATGAAACTGCAATAGTGATTACCGGTCTTGTTAACGATTGCCTAGGACAATTCCGCACACCAATCCACCATTATTCCACACTCGTTATTTATAATATTTATTAATATATTCTAACTTTATGATAACAGCACCTACTTTTATATTTTAGCTCTCCGATATCATACAAAGTTATCCACTTGAAACCCACAACGTAGTTTTATTTCTCGTTGCTAGTTGGAAGCAAACGTTCGGTGTACGTAGAGTCGTATCGTTTGCAGATAGGGCTTGAGAGAATATTGATCTTACCTTTAGCTCCTTGTGGGTTCGACACTCCATACTTATCACTTCCACCTTTGGAAATTGCTACGATGATTCCCTGCACTTGAGGATTATCAAGCTCTTTTCTGGCGCCGTTGCCGGGGAGCAATAGCGTGCGGTTGATATTCTCGTGTGTGCTTGTTTGCTTTCTTCACTAAGTAGATTTTGTTTTCCTTTTTTGTTTCTGTGTAGTTGTGGGTGAAACATACAATTTTTTAAAGAATGAAAATGCAAAAAAAAATTACTTGCCTCTCGTGCCTAAAAAGTTTTTCAAAAAGAGAAGTGATTGGAAAGTTATGCATTGAAGAAGTGAGGGTCGACCTTGAGCACTTGTGTTCATGCTCACGGAAACAATGTAGAATTTTTCATGGAAGTTTCTCTGTAAATAATTATACCCATATATATATATGTCCATTGTATTATAAAAATAATGTGCCAAGCTTTGGTTTTAGGATGATTAGATTGCTTGTTTACTATGTGCAAAACAAAAACAGAAACTTTGGCTGTAGCGCGTGATTTTACATTTTTACTGGAAATTCAAATGGGTGTGAAACTTTTTGCACATTACTTCTGTATAAATTTTTCAAATTTTCAAATTTAGTTCATAATTGTTGGAGTTACACAAGTTCACTAAACCTCCAGATTACTACAGACTGTCCTGTTTTAGACAGATTCTGCTTTTCGTGTGTTGTTTGCTTATTTTGATGCATCTATGAGTAGTATCGGAGGGTATGAACCATGGATGAGTTGTAATACAGTATATATTACACAAATATGAATTTATAATGAGTTCACAACTGCACCTAAAGGTAGTGATTTGCTTTATTGTACTAACGGATCTCACAAAGTTTTTGTTAAAGTTTTGTGTCGATGAGGTGTTCGAAGAACAAGGAGTTACCGATGTGAGAAGAATAAAGAGAGGAAAGATCTCAAGCTTGGGGATTCCCAAGGCACCCCAAGTAAATATTCTAAAGATACTCAAGCATCTAAGCTTGGGGATGCCTCGGTTGGCATCCCATCTTTCTTCTTCAACAATTATCGGTATACCTCGGTTTTTTGTCTTGTTCACATGATTTGTGTCCTTTGTGTTTTTATTTTTCTCTAAGAACCATGCTAGTATGAGATGTCCCTTCAGAAATTTATAGAATACTTCATGTGCTTCACTTATATCTTCTAAAGTATGATCTTATAGAATTGCTCTTTGAGCTTCACTTAAATCTTTTGAGTATGGCTCTATAGAATGCTTCGTGGGCTTCACTTATACATTTTGAGCTTGGACATTGGTTAGTTTATATTAATTGTAGAATGCTCCATTAACTTCACTTATATATTTTGGAGTATGAATAATACTATCATCTAAAGCGGGTTTGGAAGAGCATCAACTTTAGGAACTAGTGATCCCGCCATTCCGAATGAGGAGAATTTTGCTTATGTGGAGAGTAGTAAAATTTCTATGCTCGTAGATCATGAAAAGAATACTTTATGTGATGGTAATATTTTTGAACTTATTCATGATGGGAGGAATACATGCTTGTAGGAGTGCAAAATATCAAGTTTTCCTCTCTATGTGCTTAAAGTTTTGAAGTTATACTTGTTTTGCCTTCCTATGCTAGTTGATTCTTGTTTCCATATTGTGTGCTCACAAAATCCCTAGGCATAGGAAGTGGGTTAGGTTTAAATGTGCTAGTCATATTCTTCATGATGCTCTCTTTATGTTCAAGTCTTATCTTTCATGTGAGCATCATTGAAATCATCATAGCTAGCTAAAAGGCATTAAAGAAAAGCGCTTGTTGGGAGACAACCCAATATTTACCCTTAATGTTTGTGTGTGTTTAAATGATTAAGCTACTGTAGTAATCATGTTTTATACCTTTTGTTTCAATAAAGTGCCAAGTAAGACCTTTGGGAAGACTTGGGTGAAAGTTAATGTGATATTGCTGTACAAAACAGAAACGTTGCGCTCATGAGATTAGCAGCCATTTTTTACAGAAGAGTGCTTTGGTGCTGATTATTTTTGAATAATATTAATAGACAAATTCCTCACCTCCACCAATTTGTTTCATAATTTTTTGAGTAGCAGAAGTATGGTTAGTGTTCAGATCATTACAGACTGTTCTGTTTCTGACAGATTCTGTTTTCATTGCATATTTTTCTTGTTTTCTAGTTTCTATGACTTATATTCCTCAATATAAATTGTAGAAATGATATGGTACAGTAGGAATTGTGTGAGAACAATTATGAACCTTGTCTTTGAAAGTACCAAATTGAAAGGTTTACTCTTTGTTATACTAACCTATCTCACGAAGTTCTGTTAAGTTTTGTGTGATTGAAGTTTTCAAGCTTTGGGTGAGATATCGATATGAGGGGAATAAGGAGTGGAAAGGCCCTAAGCTTGGGGATGCCCAAGGCACCCCAAGGTAATATTCAAGGAATACTGAAGCGCCTAAGCTTGGGGATGCCCCGGAAGGCATCCCCTCTTTCGTCTTCAAAACTATCGGTATACCTTACTCGGAGCTATATTTTTATTCGTCACATGATATGTGTTTTGCTTGGAGCGCATTTTCAATTTTACTTGCTGTTTGAATAAAATCATTGGATCTGAATTATTATATGAAAAAGAATCCTACCATGTCTAGTTAATTATTTGACTACTTTGTGTCCTTCACTATTATCTTTTGGAGTAGTTTGTCATTTACTCACGTGCTTCACGTATATCCTATGAGTAAATGGTTGAATAATTGAATATCATAAATATGAATTTATATATGTTTCATATGCTTATACCATGGGGAGTAATGACTTCACATAGAATATGTATAGGTAGTAAACTTATTGAAATTTAGCAAACGTAGAATTGGTCACTTGAACAATTCATGAAAGAATATTGAAGGAAGAGAGATTTCACATATAAATATACTATCTTGGACATCTTTTGTAACTATGAGCACTCATTAAAATATGACATGCTAAAAGGTTGATGTCGGACAAGGAAGACAACATAATGGGTTACGTTTTCTTATATCCGAAATAAAGTATATTGTCTTGGATCATCCAACATGTTGAGCTTGCTTTTCCCCCTCATGCTAGCCAAATTCTTTGCACCAAGTAGAGATACTACTTGTGCTTCCAAACATTCCTTAAACTAGTTTTGCCATGAGAGTCCAATACCTACCTTTGGATTGAGTAAGATCCTTCAAGTTGTCATCGGTGCATGCAATAAAAAATTGCCCTTTAAATATGTATGATCTATTAATGTGGAGAAAATAAGCTTCATACGATCTTGTGATGTGGAAGAAATAAAAGCGATGGACTGCATAATAAAGGTCCATATCACAAGTGGCAATATAAAGTGACATTCTTTTGCATTAAGATTTTCTGCATCCAACCATAAAAGTGCATGACAACCTCTGCTTCCCTCTGCAAAGGGCCTATCTTTTACTTTTATCTTCTACCTTATGCAAGAGTCATGGTGATCTTCACCTTTCTTTTTTACATTTTATCCTTTGGCAAGCACATTGGCACATTGTGTTAGAAGGATCCTGATATATATATATATATATATATATATCCAATTGGATGTAAGTTATCATGAACTATTATTGTTGACATTACCCTTGAGGTAAAAGGTTGGGAGGCGAATCTATAAGCCCCTATCTTTCTCTGTGTCCGATTAAAACTTTGAACCCATAAATATCACGTGAGTGTTAGAAATTGTGAAATACTAAATGATAGTTGAGTATGTGGAGTTTGCTAAATCAAAGCTCTGACATAGACCCTTCCTGAAAATAAGATGAATTACAATTGTTTGATGAATGAGAATATAGTTTGTTAGTTTCAAGAAAGTTTATGATCTATACTTTAACATGTGAATAGCTTGTTACTTGATCATGAAAAGTTTTATGAAGATGAGCTACTGGTATGATATATAATGATGCTATAAAAAGTGATTGAAACTATCATTGATGAAACTTATGCACTTGCTAGCATTCACACTTCATAAATTATTTCTTTTATCATTTACCTACTCGAGGACGAGCAGGAATTAACCTTGGGGATGCTGATACGTCTCTAATGTATATATAATTTTTGAAGTGTTCATGCTATTATGCTATTATATTATCAACCTTGGATGTTTTATATGCATTTATACGCTATTTTATATGATTTTTGGGACTAACATATTAACCTAGTGCCCAGTGCCAGTTTCTATTTTTCCTTGTTTTTGAGTTTTACAGAAAAGGAATATCAAACGGAGTCCAATTGACGTGCCAATTTTTCATGATTTTTTACGGACCAAAAGAAGACCCTGGAGTAAAAGAGTTGGGCCATGAGAGTCTCGGGGCGTCCAGGAAAGTGAGGGGCACGCCCCCCCCCCTCCCCAGGCGGGTGGGCCTGCCTCATGGACGCCTCGGGCAACTCCTTGACGTGAGATCGACACCAAAAATTCCTATAAATACAGAAACATCGGAAAATTAACCTAGATCGGGAGTTCCGCCGCCAGAAGCCTCCGTAGCCACCGAAGACCAATCTAGGCCCTCTCTGGCGCCCTGCCAAAGGGGGCCATCATCACCGGAGGGCATGGAGGAGGATCCCGGAGGGGCCATCATCACCATGAAGGCCAAGGACCAGAGGGGGAACCTCTCCCCATCTAGGGGGAGGCCATGGAGGAGGAAGCACAAGGGGGAGAACCTCTCCTCCTCTCTCTCGGTGGCACCGGAGTGCCATCGGGAGGGGAATAATCGCCGCGGTGATCGTCTTCATCAACATCACTATCATCATCACCATCCTCATCTCTTTTACGCGATCTACTCTCCTGCACCCCGATGTAATCCCTACTTGAACATGGTGCTTTATGCCACATATTATGATCCAATGATGTGTTGCCATTCTATGATGTTTTGAGTAGATATCTTTTGTCTTTGGGTTGATTGATGATCTAGACTGGTATGATGTCAGGACCCCGATTCCAAGTCACATCGATCTAACCAGTAACACCTCACATCACTTTGCGGCCTCACGCACGGTATCCCCACGTGTGTCGCCTTACCATGGCCCGGGACCGTTTGCGCCTTTTGACTCACGTATATGATAGTGTCGCTAGCATCCATATGACAGAGAACCCGGGCCGACATGGCTAGTCGTGAACCCAAAGCGGCACAGACCTATGGGGACAGGCATACATGAATCACATCGAGCATGTCGGTCAACAGCGTGTGAATCCGGGCTGTAGCACTGGGCTAACAGGACTCTGGGGAACCCAGGCTATAGCAGGCTAGGCAGGACTCCGGATGTCACCCTGTGACATTTCCCCGATGGGACAGACATAGGAACAAAGTGAAACACATGCCGGCCAGTCAAGTGTCCTGAGCAGTAGTGCTGGGCTAGCAGGACTCCGGTGAACTGGGCTATAGCGGACTACTATGGCTCAAGGAGCACTAGACTACATTTCCCCATAAGGGAGGCTGCCAAGGATAAACAACTAGATTGCCGGATCCCACACATACCAAGCATTTCAATCATACACACAATATGCTCGATATGTGCAAATACAACATGGCATCACAACAAAACTCTACAACTCAAGTACTTTATTTAAAGGCTCCGGAGAGCCATACATAACATGCTCATACAGGTAGGGGTCACAAGACCCGACACTCAAGTCATACAAGCATACAAGCACATGCGGAAGCAAATAAGTCTGGGTACAGACACTAGAAAGAAAGAAGGCTTGTCGAAGCCTGACTATCTACATAGGGCCCTCCATGGCCAGAATCACCACCTGAGTGGCAAGTTACTCGTCGACGTCGAGGTCTACATAAAACCCATCGGAGGGGGCGGTGTTGTCGTCTCAAAACAGTAATTAAAGCAACATGAGTACAAAGGTACTCAGCAAGTCTTACAATAGATCCTACTATACATGCTCATTCTCAAGAAGGTGGTGGAGTTATTGCAGCAAGACAGCTTTGACTCTTGGCTAAGCTATCCTACGAGACACCACTATAAAATAGTTTTCACACACGAGTCCACTAATCACCAACACAATACTCCACCGGGGATCCTCCCTCGTCATCCTACGAGAGGGCCATCCTCAGTACCCACACTTATCTTGAGTCTTTTAGTAGTAACCATTAACTTGTGTATGAACTATATAGGCAACCAAGTAGTCCTTTACCGTGGACGCGGCTATTCGAATAGATGATGTTAACCCTGTAGGGGTGTACTTCTTCATACATGCTCTCACCACTTATCGTCGTTTACACGACATGTACTCGGCAACCTTCAAGCAGAAGCCCAACGAGGGTGTCGGCCACGGCCTACCTAAACACACGAGTCTCTAGTCCAGGTTTATCGCCTATCCAGGTTCCATCCGCAGGGAGTCCGGCCGAGGTTTCCACATACGGCCCTGAACGATGTGTATAGGGTCCCGAGACGCCAAACGGGCGCCCGACATACTCGGCCACGGTGTATCTACCGCATCATAGCCCACCCCTAGGGTCAGCGCTACGCACAGCCGCCAACACATAACCTACAAACACCAGAAACTAGTTGCAACTCCTGGACAGAGTACTAGGGTGATTAAGAAGCCGAGAGGGTCCATTGGTTTCGGGCCCAATATATGGTAGTAACTGATTCTTAAATCACACATACAGATCTCAGTTCTTAGGGACGGCCTCAATGAAACAACCCACCATGTACTCCTACATGGCCTCTCATCGATACCTTTACCAAATCATGTTCAACACATCCCTCACATTACCGACGTAATCATTTCACTTAGCCCATCACCCAGATGAACCAGACCTGACACAACTCTAAGCATAACAGGCATAGCAAGGTAGGAAACACATGCATGGCTCAATCAACTCCTACACATGCTAGTGGGTTTCATCTAGTTACTGTGGCAATGATAGGTCATGCAGAGGGTAAGGGTTCAACTACCGCAGCACACAGCAGTTTGAAACGTTGTTGTCTTAATGCAGTAAATGAGAGCAGAAGCGAGAACATGGGATTGTATCGATATGATCAATGGGGCTGCTTGCCTGATGGAGTAGTAGTAGGGTACTGACCTTCAGTTGGATACTCGGAGATATCCTCGGAGGCAGAATGTCATGCCCTCGATGCGGCGATATCTCCCACGTGTCGAAGCACGACTTAGAGGCATAACCGCATTGAAAGCAATGTCGCAAGTGAGGTAATCTTCGCAAACAACCCATGTAATACTATATGGGAAAAGATACATAGTTGGCTTACACTCGCCACTTCACACAATTACACGAATAAAGCATTACATCATCCAAATACACTCAAGGTCCGACTACGGAACCAAAATAAAAGAAGACTACCCCAAATGCTACACAGATCCCCGATCGTCCCCAACTGGGCTCCACTACTGATCAACTAGTACGAAACAACATAAAGGACAAGATCTTCAACGAGCTCCTCCTTGAGCTTGGTTGCGTCATCTGCACGGTATCATCGGCACGTGCAAACTGGTTTTGGAAGTATCTGTGAATCACTGGGACTCAGCAATCTCACACCCTCGCGATCAAGACTATTTAAGCTTATAGGTAGGGAAAAGGTATGAGGTGGAGCTGCAGCAAGCGACTAGCATATTTGGTGGCTAACATATTCACAAAAGAGAGCGAGAAGAGAAGGCAAAAGCATGGTCGAGAAACTATGATCAAGAAGTGATCCTAGAACAACCTACGTCAAGCATAACTCCAACACCGTGTTCACTTCCCGGACTCCGCCGAGAAGAGACCATCGCAGTTACACACGCGGTTGGTGTATTTTAATTAAGATCAACTTCCGGTTTTCTACAACCGGATATTAACAAATTCCCATCTGCCCATAACCGCGGGCATGACTTTCGAAAGTTCAAATCCCTGCAGGGGTGTCCCAACTTAGCCCATCACAAGCTCTCACGGTCAACGAAGGATATTCCTTCTCCCAAGACATTCCGATCAGACTCGGCATCCAGGTTACAAGACATCCTCGACAATGGTAAAACAAGTCCAGCAAGACCGCCCAATGCGCTGACATCCCGATAGGAGCTGCACATATCTCGTTCTCAGGGCAACACCGGATAAGCAATCCGTACAACTAAAACCAGCCCTCGAGTTCCCCCGAGGTGGCGCTGCAAGGGGCTCTAGTTTGGACCAACACTTAGACAAGAATTGGCTCGGGGGTTTAAAATAAAGATGACCCTTGGGTTGGCCTAACCCAAGGGAAAAAGGCTAGGTGGCGAATGGTAAAACCAAGGTTGGGCCTTGCTGGAGGAGTTTTATTCAAAGCGAACTGTCAAGGGGTTCCCATTATAACCCAACCGCGTAAGGAACGCAAAATCCGGGAACATAACACCGATATGACGGAAACTAGGGCGGCAAGAGTGGAACAAAACACCAGGCATAAGGCCGAGCCTTCCACCCTTTACCAAGTATATAGATGCATTAATTAGATAAGAGGTATTGTGATATCCCAACAAGTAAACATGTTCCAACAAGGAACAAACTTCAATCTTCACCTGCAACTGACAACGCTATAAGAGGGGCTGAGCAAAGCGGTAACATAGCCAAACAACGGTTTGCTAGGATAATGTGGGTTAGGGGCTTGGCTTAACAATATGGGAGGCATGATAAGCAAGTGGTAGGTATCGCAGGATAGGCATCGCAAAAGAGCAAGCAACTAGCAAGCAAAGATAGAAGTGATTTCGAGGGTATGGTCATCTTGCCTGAAATCCCGCAAGGAAGAAGAACGAGTCCATGAAGAAGACAAACGGATGTAGTCGAACGGTTCCTCACAAACGCGATGTTACCGGAACCAACCCGGAGAAGCAACACCGGAAAGAAGCACACAACATAGTAAACAAACATCACATAAGCATGGCACAATGCACAACCAAGTATGATGCATGTCCGGTTTAATGAAGCATGGCATGGCAAACTGCACAAACAATCCTACAAATTAAGTGGAGCACAATATGCAACGAGTTGCATATTGACAGAACACCACATTCGACTATTTAGTTCCATCTCGTTTATGTACCCAACAATATTAAATGTTGTTAAGCATGTCAAGAGGTGAAAAATAAAGGAATTATCTATCTAAAAAATTTAAATGGGGTCGGATATAGCAAACAAAAAATCCAGTAAATCCCCATATGCATTTAGCAAATTAATGCAAACAAAAATTTTAAACATTCTTGATGTTGTTAACATGATGCGGATGACATGGACAAGTTATGCGATTTTTATGAAAATGTTGATAAGAACATTATGAAGCATTTGTCATCGTGGCGGAAAGAAAGGGTGCCACGGCGACGAATCCAAAAATGATGTCACGGCACCATATCGGTTCAGGTAGCTCACGGAGATACCGGTACAAAAGGAAAAGTGACGGAAGCGTGACATGTGATAGAAGGTGGGGTGATCCCGGTAACCGAGTTCCCACATGTCGACGACGGTACCAAGCGGGGAAAACAAGTAGCGTTCGCGGGAGGATACAACATCCAAACATGCAACTCATACAACACAAGCATTTGTTCACGGACGGTCGTCTCGGGGTTATACCTTCCAAGCGTGCAAACGGGACGGTTCGGGTTCGTCGAGGGGAGTAGGGGAAGTAGTTGTTCCGCGGTGGTAGTAGAAGTAGTGGTACTATCGGTCCACGCCGGTAGTGGTACACGTTCACGAAGTAGTCATACACGTCATCGGTAGTTTGTTCACTCAACGGCCTTCAACGGCGGTAGTCGTTCTCGTATCATCGTGGAAGTAGTTGTACATGGTTGCGACGGTAATCGAACTTGGCGATTCGACGGGGTACACTCAAATCATCGTGGGAACTTGGTGAATCCAAGGTCTTCGGGGTCGACGGTAGTAGTACATCTCGTAGTGGAACTTGACGGATCCGAGGACTCCGACGTCATGGAACTTCACAAAAGCCGGGGCGGTCTTGACGCATCTGACCCGAGGGACTTGGCGTGTCCAAAATGTAGCAGCATAACTGTCTCGGTCGGGAGCACTCATTCGGGCGTCGTTGGTCTTGCGGGTCGTGGTTCTTGGCGGTCTTGATGAATCCAAGGGTACTTGGCAGTTCAAAATTGCTCCTATCCGGGGACGTTTAGTGAAGGCAGGGTCGTAGGTGGTCGGGGTTGGTCGTGGTCACCGACGAGAAGCAGGGCATGGGAGGAGGAAGGCCATGGCACGACTGTAGTTTTTCCGGCGCCGGGAACGAGGTGCAGGAGAGGAGAGGGAGATGAAACGAGGGCGTTGCAGCGGCTCGGAGATCCTGGCGAGGCTCCTTTACGGGATGGGGCGCTCGCCGGTGCGCGGTTTCCGAGGCGCCCACTCCCCGCGATCGCGGGGTGGGGCGAGGCCGCCTCATTCGCCGCCTCGGTTCCGCATCCCCGCCACGCCGCTTCCATGCGCTTGGAGTCGTGGACGGTGGGAGTGGGAATCTGGGCCATCGCGAGTAGAGGTAGCGGCTTGGCCCCGATTCCCTGCTCTCCCCGTGCCTTGATTCGCTCAGCGGGGCGGCCGAGCCCCCATCTCGCTCCTTTATAAAGAGCGGGAGGGGAGCGCAGAAACCCGCACTCTCTCATCTCCTCCTTCCTTCAGCTTCTGCTCCCCTTTCTCTCGTTCGCCATGGAGAAAGGGAACCCTGGCCCTTCATCAGTGGCGGCGAGGGTCGCCGCCAGACAGCGCTCCTCTCCCTCTTCCGCGCCCGTGATGGCAGAGCCAGCCATAAGGGGAAGAGGGAGGGGGCGAGGTCACGGACGAGGTCGAGGACGAGGTCGAGGCGCTCGGGGAAGAGGCGGACGGGGCGGCACGCCAGCTTCGCCTCCGCCGGCGGCTCCTCCCTCCACGGTGGTCCATATAGGGGACGACCATTGCGAGTTCTTCGTCAGGCTGCGCCGGGCGCCTCGTCGTCGCCTCTGGCTCCCAGCTCCGTTCGCGAGCGCGATGGAGTTGGACCCGCCCGAGACACTGAGGCTGCACATGAGGGGCTGTGGGATCAGCGGCACGCGAGTCCGCGTCGTATTCCCAGCCCCTAATGTGATGTATCTTGATCGGGGGTGGAAGACGTTCGCCCGTATCCACAGCTTGACGGGGGGACTCACCCTCCATTTTAAGTTGATGGAGGGCGGTCTCCTCTCCGTCAAGGTCTTCGGGTGCTTCGGCACTCGGGCGAAGTGCTGCGTGGATAGCTCCTCCGATAGCAAAGGCTCCTCCTCGAGCGATGGGGACGAGGAGGAGAGCAACAGCGATGATGAGGGTAACGGGCGGCGCGATGGCGGGTCCGACTAGGTGTCGGGCGCCGCTTCGCGCGGCACCGGCGACCCCATCATCCGCGTGGCCGGCTCCTTGAACTCCCCGGGGGCGTCTCCTTGGGCGACTGGCGTAGGGAGGCTGCGGAAGGGGAAGAGGGCTGGCGGCAAGGCCGTCAGGTCGGAGTACGAGGGCGTGGTGCCCTCGACAGCGTGCTGACGTCCTGCCGCCCCGTCTTCGAGCCCCGCTTCCGGCGTCGCCATCACCGTCAAGCCCTCGGTCGGCCCCCCGAGATGTTCTCTTGGTGTCTTCTGGCACCTGTGGCTCGCCTAGGCACCCCTTTTCCCCTTTTCGCCTCCTTGACCTACCTCCTGAAGAGAGGGACAGGAAAGGGATTACGGGCACCTTATCTTTTTAATTTGTAAGCCCTCGGGCCTTAGCTGCATCTAAAACTTGTAATCCTCTCTTTCATGTTTTTCATCCTCTTTGGACTGTACCTGAGTGGGATGTTTTTTAATGTAAAGGGGATGTTTGCCGGGTTATTTGCCTCGCGGGTCGAACCCACGCCAAGGAGCAAATCCTTAGTATCCCTCGGACAGACATTCCCGGCAACAGGCCCTGCCGCCTTCCCACGTCGCTCGACCTTCCTCACGCCTTTGACGGAGGCGGGAACGAGGTGGGTGCGGCCTCCTCGTTTCATCCCTTTGCTGTCGCGGCTATGACCAAACTTGGCCCCGGGAACGCGCTCCAGGGCCTAGAGTCGGGGGAGCACGGCAGTTTCCGGGAAGAAACGCGGTTTCACATTCCCCAGTCCATAAGAGGATGCATGATGAGGGACGAAAGACTTATCTGATTTTGTAGCCCCCGGCAACTCTGGCTTGCCGGGAACGGATCTTGGTACCCGCAACCCTCGGCAATATTGGCTTGCCAGGGCTCAGGTGCCGGCGCGCCCTTCTTCTCCTTTTCGCCCTCAAGCGGTCTGGCCAGGATATGCGAGCCCTACGAAGGAAAGAAGAGCAAAGGGACGGACACTCGACCTCTAAGTTAGGAGTTAGCCGCTGTTAGGCACTATCAACCCTAACCAAGGACGAGACTCAACCTAGCATGCATGCTATAACCCCGGGGTGGCAGCGCTTCATTTACTGGTGCTCAGGGTCTGCGCCTGGCTCTGTACAAAGGATTACATGCAACAGCGGCAAGACTTGTACAGAAAGGTGGTTGCCGGACAGGGTCCGACAACCGCGCCTTACGGGTAAAACTTACGAAGATGCTCAATGTTCCAGGAGTTGCTCACTGGGATGCCATCTTCGGTCTCAAGGCGGACAGCGCCAGGCCTTGTGACTCGTTTCACCCGGTAAGGGCCTTCCCACTTCGGCATCAACTTGTTGGAATTCTTGGCCGACTGAACGCGCCGAAGAACAAGGTCGCCTTCCTCGAGACTCCTGGCATTGACTCTGCGGCTGTGGTAGCGGCGCAGAGCTTGCTGGTAGCGAGCAGCTCGCACAGCAGCCTGGAGACGATCTTCCTCAAGGAGCAGCGCGTCATCTTGCCGCAGCCGCTCTTGCTCAAGCTCATCGTAAGCGAGCACTCGAGGTGACCCGTATACGAGTTCCGTGGGGGTAACTGCCTCTGCTCCATAGACTAGAGCAAAGGGTGTCTGTCCAGTGGCTCGATTTGGCGTCGTTCTGATCGACCAAAGAACCACCGGTAGCTCCTCGATCCAGTTTCTTCCGCACTTGTGCAGCCTGTCGAAAGTTCTGGTCTTGAGCCCGCGCAGCACCTCGGCGTTTGCCCTCTCCGCTTGACCGTTGCTTTTTCGGGTGAGCAACAGAAGCGAAGCAGACCTTGGCGTCGAGATCTTGGACGTACTGCATGAAGGTGTGGCTCGTAAATTGTGTGCCGTTGTCGGTGATTATCCGGTTAGGGATCCCGAAGCGGCAAACAATCGACCTGAAGAACTTGACGGCTGACTGTGCGGTCACCTTCCTCACTGGTTCCACTTCCGGCCACTTTGTGAACTTGTCTATTGCGACGTACAAGTACTCAAAGCCCCCGACAGCTCGGGGGAAGGGGCCGAGGATGTCGAGCCCCCAGACCGAAAATGGCCAGGATAAAGTGATCGTCTGGAGAGCTTGAGCTGGCTGGTGTATCTGCTTGGAATGGAACTGGCATGCTTCACACTTGGTTACTTGTGCAGTTGCATCCTGGAGGGCTGTTGGCCAGAAGAAACCTTGCCGGAATGCTTTGCCGACGAGTGCTCTTGCGCCAATGTGGTGTCCACATATGCCTCCATGTATCTCTGCCAACAGCTTTTGTCCGTCTTCCCGGGGAATACACCTCAATTTCACACCGTTGAGTCTTCTTCTGTACAGTGTCTTGTCGATGAACTGGTACATACTTGACTGCCGGGCTACTCTTTCGGCTTCTTCTTGCTCTTCGGGAAGTTCTCCTGTCTGAAGGAAACGGACAATCTGCTGCGCCCACGTTGGAGCCTGTGGCTCGACAACAAGGACTAAAGGCAACTCTGCTGTCGCGGGAACATCTGCTTCTACGGCGAGAAGCTGTGTCTCTGCCGGAGCTTGACGTTCCCCGACAAGTTTGCCGGGAGCTTCAGCTTCAACGGAACAAACCCTGGGGCTTGCCGGAGCATCTTGCTCCCCGGCGCTCTTGGCGTTGATCTTGGAGATTGCTGCGGGAATATCCGCTTCTACGGCGAGAAGCTGTGTCTCTGCCGGAGCGTGACATTCCGCGACAAGCTTGCCGGGAGCTTCTGCTTCAACGGAACAAGCCCTAGGGCTTGCCGGAGCAGACTTCTCCTCAGCGCCTTCGGTGTTGATCTTGGGGACCTTCTTGGCGGCGGCTTCGGGAAGCTCTGCCGGCAGGTAGTCACCAGGAATCAACTTCCTCTTCTTGCTTTGTCCAGTTGATGGTGTCACGGACGGTTGGGTCAGCTTGAGCACAAAGGTCCCTGGTTCCACAGGTAGCTTAAGTGCGGCGCACTTTGACAGGCTATCAGCAAGGGCGTTCTGAGATCTCGGAACGTGCTCCATTTGTAGGCCGTCAAAGCGCTCTTCTAGCTTTCTTACTTCGTCGACGTAAGCTTCCATCAACGGACTCTGATAATTCTTGTTTACTTGGCGGACGACAAGCTGTGAGTCACCCCTGACAATGAGCTTCTTGATCCCAAGGTCTGCCGCGATCCTGAGACCGGCAAGCAATCCCTCATACTCTGCAGTATTGTTTGTTGCTTGCTCCTTGGGAAAGTGCATCTGGACTATGTACTTGATGTGCTCTCCGGTGGGCGCGATAAGCAGCACACCAGCGCCGGCGCCTTGCAGCGAGAAGGCACCATCAAAGTACATCAGCCACTCTTTGCTCGCTTCTTTGTCGGGGATGCTCGTCTCCGGAATTTCTTCATCCGGAGCTGGCGTCCATTCCGCTATGAATTCTGCCAATGCTCTGCTCTGGATAGTTGAAGTGCTTTCAAACCTGAGACCAAAGCTTGACAGTTCCAGTGCCCACTCAACAATCCTGCCTATCGCTTCTGGATTCTGCAGTATCCTCTTCAGCGGAAAGCGAGTGACAACTGTGATCTCATGTGCTTGGAAGTAATGGCGCAGCTTTCTCGAGGCCATGAGAAGGCCGAAAAGCAATTTCTGCACACCAGAGTACCTTGACTAGCCCCCTGCAAGAGGGAACTGACAAAGTAAACTGGGCGCCGCACCATTTTCTTCCGCGTCTCCTCATGCATCTGTGCAGATCCATCTTTGTCGGGACCAGAGCTTGTCGGGGAAGCCCCCTGCTTGTCGCTGGATGCGCTTGCCGCGGTTGCTGGCTCATGTGCTTGGAAGTAATGGCGCAGCTTTCTCGAGGCCATGAGAAGGCCGAAAAGCAATTTCTGCACACCAGAGTACCTTGACCTAGCCCCCTGCAAGAGGGAACTCACAAAGTAAACTGGGCGCTGCACCATTTTCTTCCGCGTCTCCTCATGCATCTGCGCAGATCCATCTTTGTCGGGACCAGAGCTTGTCGGGGAAGCCCCCTACTTGTCACTGGATGCGCTTGCCGCGGTTGCTGGCTCATCATCTGCCTCCCTCTCTGCTACCAACGCAGCACTAACCACTTGATTGGTTGCCGCTATGTACAGCAGCAACTTCTCTTGTGGCTTAGGCGCGACAAGTATTGGAGGGGAGGACAGGTATCTGTTCAGGTCTTGCAGCGCAGCCTCCGCTTCCGGAGTCCATTTCATTGGACCTGCCTTCTTCAATAATTTGAAAAACGGTAGGGCACGCTCAGCAGACCGATAAATAAACCTGCTGAGAGCAGCCACGCAACCGGCAAGTTTCTGTACATCCTTGACGCGGTTTGGTGCTTCAATTTGCTCAATGGCCTTGATCTTGTCGGGGTTGGCTTCAATTCCCCGCCGAGACACGAAGAACCCGAGAAGCTTGCCGGAGGGAACTCCGAACACGCACTTCTCTGGGTTGAGCTTGAGGCTGATCTTGCGCAGATTTGCGAAGGTCTCGTCGAAATCTTGAACCAGGGTTGCTCTGTCCTTGCTCTTGACCACTATACCATCCATGTAGGCTTCCACATTTCTATGTATTTGTGGCTCAAGAGCAATATGGACTACTCTTGCAAATGTTGAACCAGCATTTTTTAATCCGAAAGGCATCCGTACAAAGCAGTATGTGCCACATGGAGTAATAAATGCGGTCTTCTCCTCATCCTCTTCTGCCATGAAGATTTGATGATACCCTGAGTATGCGTCAAGAAATGAAAGCAAATCACATCCGGCTGTGGAGTCAACAATCTGGTCGATGCGCGGCAAAGGAAACGGGTCTTTGGGACAAGCTTTGTTAACATCGGTGAAATCGATACAAAGCCTCCATTTCCCGTTTGCCTTGCGCACGACTACAGGATTGGCCAACCACGTGGGATGGAGCACTCCTCTGACGAGGCCTGCTGCTTCCTGTTTCTTGATCTCTTTTGCAATGAATTCTTGGCGCTCCATTGCCTGCTTCCTGACTTTCTGCTTGACGGGCCGCGCGTGGGGACAAACGGCAAGGTGGTGCTCAATCACTTTCCTGGGAACACCGGGGATGTCAGACGGCTGCCACGCAAACACGTCGACATTCGCCCGCAAGAAAGTAACGAGCGCGCTTTCCTATTTAGGGTCAAGCGTGGCACTGATGGTGAAGGTACCACGAGCGCCGTCCACCTTGGCGGATACCCTCTTCGTCTCTGGCGGAGCTGCCATCGTCTTCTTGCACTTGCCGGTGGAGCTCGATGGTGCGTCCTCGATGGCAGCGCAGCACTCCGAAGAGGCGCGCTTGCCGGAGTGGGCATCAGAACTCTTGCCGGGCTTGGTCCTCCTGGAGCTCGATGGTGCGTCCTCAACGGCAGCGCAACACTCCGAAGAGGTGCGCTTGCTGGAGTAGGCACCAGAACTCTTGCCGGACATGGTCTTCTTGGCCCCGGGAGCTTCAGCGGCAAGTGGATCGCGGTCTGCCGTGGCTGCTTTGAGACTCTGGATAGTGGCCCTCCAGTCGTCAATCTTGTCCGGTGCTGGGGGGTAGTCGAGGAGCAGCTGAGCTCGCGCCAAAGCTTCGGCTGCGGTGGCGGGCGGCGGTAGCGAATGGTGTGAGGAGCGGGACATGCTCGGACTTCCAACCACGTTAGAAGGAGCAGCGTCCCGTCCAGGTGACCGCGTGTCGCTCGCGCCAGCGGGTTGACGTGCATGGTGGTCCGGAGCGCTCCGAGATCCACCAGCCCGATCCGGATCCAGCGAGTGCATGGTACCGTGAGTACCATGACGCTGCCGGTCCCGCGCCTCCTGAGATGGGCGCGGTGCATGCACGGACGCCGAGGTCTTGGAGTGCGCCCGGTCGTTGTGGGAGCCGGCTGCGCCGCCGATGGGCAGCGCAGCCTTGCCCTGGGACCTGGCAGCACCGCGAGTTCCCTCGTCGACGCGTGTTCCTCCGCCGGCGCCTACCCCACCGGCCGTTTGCTCCGGCGGTGGCTGGCTCGGCGCGGACGGAGCAGCTGCCTCCGAAACTTTCTTCTTCGGCAGCACGTTGATGAAGAAGATGAAGATCTAGCTCGCGAGAACGCCGGATCTGATGTTGATGGAGATGAAAAAGATCTAGCTCGCAAGAACGCCGGATCTGATTCACACAACTTCGACGCCCCCTACCTGGCGCGCCAGAGATGCCGGGGTTTCTGATCCACGGACACCTATGGGACCGGCGGACCGGGTCCCTTTCGGTTCGGCGGGGGGCGGAGGTTGCGCAAAGAGCAGATCGAGGCGAAGCACGCGGGCGGTTGGTCGTGCGAAGAGTAAATCGAGGCGAAGCACACGAGCGATTTACCCAGGTTCGGGCCGCACGGATGCGTAAAACCCTACTCCTGCTTTGTGGTTTGGTATTGATTTCTAGCTTGGGAGCGCGGAGTGCTACAGTACACACCGGCGGCTAGCGAGACCGAGCGTGAGTAGGCGAACTGGCTAACCCCAATGGCCGACCCCCCCTCTACGTTGCACACGGGCCTCCTTTTATACTCAAGGGGTTACCGACATAGAGCAACGGGGGCCAAGGGCAAAAACGGAAAGGCGCCGTAGTAGGGGCAGCTAGGTGCTGTAGCAGGCACAGCTACCTGCTACAGTGCTATCATACCTAACCCTGACGGCAGGGGACAAGGGCATTAAATGCCCGTCTGTGTCGCCTAAACAGTACCGAAAGGGGCTTGCTAGGGACGCCACCGTTTGCCTCGATGGTTATCTTGTCAGCGCCTGCTTGCCACCTCGCACCCCTAGCTGCAGGGCCTCCCGCCACGTGTCCCTGGGAGGGGCCCCAGAGCGACACGTGGGCGGGTGTGCTGGAGCACGGGCACGAAGTGGTGGTTTTTGCGGCAAACTCCTCGCCGCGGTCGTCGTCTTGTCGCGTCCGGGAGCTTGTCGCTCACCGGGTCTCGCCGGGATGCGTGGCGCTTCGCGGCAGGTTTTCTTGGTATGCCTGGGTTGGCCTTCCCGGCAAGCTCCTCTTGCCGGGGTGTCGTTTCCTTCCCGGAAAGCTCCCCTTGCCGGGGCCTTGAGATGCTTTTGATAGCTTTCCCGGCAAGCTCCTCTCGCCGGGGTCTTGTCTTGGATACTTTGTTCTTGAATGGTCTTCAAAGTAGCCGCGGAGGGTCTTGGTGGTCACCCGGCAAGCCTTGCCGCGGGGATGCTGCGACTGCCCGTGCACGAGTTCGGGGTACTAGGGTGCCCCTACTCTAGTACACTGACAGTGGGGTACTCGTGTCGAAGACGATCCTCCCTTTCCCAAGTGGCTTCCTTTTCAGAATGGTGTGACCATTGAACCTTGAGAAACTTGATGTTATGACGTCGAGTGGTACGCTCGGCTTGATCAAGGATACGAATGGGATATTCCCGATAAGAGAGATTATCTTGTAGATCAAGCGTTTTGTGGTCCACTCCACGGATAGGATCCGCGAAGCAACGCCTGAGTTGAGAAACGTGGAAGACATCGTGAACTCTGGAAAGATGTGGAGGTAGTTCCAATTGGTAGGCAACTTCTCCTCGTTTGGCCAGAATGCGAAAGAGTCCAATGTAACGAGGAGCCAATTTGCCTTTGATACCGAATCGATGGGTTCCCTTTAACGGAGTGACCCGAAGGTAAGCCTTATCGCCGACTTCATAAGTCATGAGCTTATGTTTACGGTCATATTGGCTCTTTTGACGAGATTGGGTTGTTTTCAATTTCTCATGAATAACGCGAACCTGCTCTTCTGCTTCCTGAATCATATCTGGGCCAAAGAGTTGTCTTTCCCCGGTTTCTGACCAGTTAAGAGGCGTTCGACATTTTCGTCCATAGAGAACTTCAAAAGGAGCTTTGCCCAAGCTAGCTTGATAACTATTGTTATAAGCGAACTTCGCGAATCGAAGGCATTTCTCCCAATCCATTCCGAATGAAATGACAGAAGCTCGGAGCATATCCTCCAGGATTTGATTGACTCGCTCTACTTGACCACTTGATTGGGGGTGGAAGGCGGTGCTAAAAGAGAGACGAGTTCCCATAGCAGTGTGGAAACTTTCCCAAAATCGGGAGGTGAAGAGACTCCCACGGTCTGAGTTAATTTCCAATGGGACACCATGAAGAGACACTATTTGGGAGATGTATAGGTCAGCTAGTTGGCTAGCGGTGATACTCTCACGAACAGGTAGAAAGTGGGCCACCTTGGAAAGACGATCGATCACGACGAAGACGGCATTATTCCCTCTCTTGGTCCTGGGAAACCCAGTAATGAAATCCATACTGATTTTATCCCATTTCCACTCAGGAATAGCCAAAGGTTGAAGGGTACCAGTAGGCCGTTGGTGCTCTGCTTTAACACGACGACAGACGTCGCAACTAGCAATGTATTGAGCAATTTCTCTCTTCATCCTAGTCAACCAAAACCTCTGGCATAGGTCTTTATACATTTTAGTACTACCGAGATGAATAGTGAGAGGGGATTCATGAGCTTCCTTGAGGATCAGTCGCCTCAGGTTTCGTGCCTTGGGAACCACTAAACGGTTTCCAAAGTATACAACACCTTGATCATCAACGGTGAAACAATTCGCGACTCCTTTCTTAATGTTTCTCTTTATACGGGAGATTCCCGGATCTACCTTCTATGCCTCGATGATCTGATCCGTAAGGGTAGGTATCGCCACTAGGGTGGATAGGAATACTTGAGGAACAATGTGAAGATTAAGCTTACGAAATTCCTCGTGGAGAAGTGGTTGACTTTGTTGTAACATGAGGTTGTTACAATAAGATTTATGACTTAGCGCATCAGCCATGACATTGGCCTTGCCCGGGGTGTAAGTTATTCCTAAGTCGTAATCGGAGATCAATTCGACCCAATGTCTTTGCCTGAGATTCAAATCCGGTTTTGTGAAGATATATTTCGGACTTTGGTGATCAGTGAAGATCTCGCAACGATTACCGAGAAGGTAATGTCGCCAAGTTTTAAGTGCATGGACTACAGCTGCAAGCTCTAGATCATGTGTGGGATAGTTTTCCTCATGGGGGTGTAATTGCTGTGAAGCATAGGCAATTACCTGACGATCTTGCATGAGTATGCAACCTAGTCCTTGCCGCGAGGCGTCGCTAGATAATAAAGTCCTTGGAGAAATCTGGTGGTACCAGTACGGGAGCAGTTGTCAGGCATCTTTTTTAGTTCCTGAAAGCTGAGCTCACACTGTGGGGTCCACTCAAACTTTTTATCTTTCTTGAGGAGTTCAGTTAGAGGTTTAGCAACCTTGGAGAAATTCTCAACGAAGCGGCAACAATAGCTCGCTAAGCCAAGGAAGCTCCGAACTTGCTTGACCGTTTCAGGTGGAGTCCAATCAAGGATGGCTTGAACTCGCTCGAGATTGACAGCAATACCCTTACCGGAGATTACATGGCCTAGATAGGTCACTTCTGGCAACCAAAATTCACACTTGGAGAATTTGGCATAAAGGCGATGCTCTCGAAGTTTCGTCAATACCAGCCTTAGATGTTCGACGTGTTCTTCCTTGCTCTTGGAGTAGATGAGTATATCATCGAGGTATACCACGACGAATTTATCCAAATACTCCACGAAGACCAAGTTCATTAACCGAGAGAAGGTGGCTGGGGCATTGGTTAAACCGAAGGACATGACGGTGTACTCGTATTGGCCATAGCAAGTAACAAAGGCCGTTTCGGGAATGTCCCCGTTTCTGATTTTGATTTGATGGTAGCCAAACCTCAAATCCATCTTGGAAAAGACTGAGGATCCAGGGAGTTGATCATACAGATCGGTGATCCTGGGGAGCGGATACTTGTTCTTGATAGTGACCAAGTTGACAGGTCGGTAATCTACAACCATCCGATCTGTTCCATCCTTCTTCTTGACGAAGAGGACGGGGCATGCCCAAGGAGAGGAACTAGGACGGATGAAACCCCTTTTCAAGGACTCATTGAGTTGGTTCTTAAGCTCGGCTAGTTCTAAGGGTGCCATATTATAGGGTCTTCTAGAAATTGGGACGGTTCCTCGAACAAGGTCTATCACAAACTAGACATCCCTGTCAGGTGGAACACCTGGCAGTTCTTCTGGAAAGACATCCGGAAAGTCTCGGACTACCAGAATATGTTCAAGGTCCGGAAGGGGGTTGGCATTTAGGGAGTAAAGCTGGCGCTTGGCCACTCGAGTTAAGACATTGAATGTCTTGCCCGATGGGTGAGTAAGTTGAACGGTTCTAGTGGCACAATCAATCTTAGCATAATGAGCTGACATCCAGTCCATACCCAAGATGATGTTTATGTCCGAGGACTTGGGAGCTATTAAAGATGCAAGGAAGACAAGTCTATCGACAAGAATTTCATTCCCATGGCTTACTCTGGAGGTTTGGCATCTAGAGCCAGGGGTTTGAATTTCCATGGTAGTGGGCATGTCACAGAATGTCGTGTTATGCAATCGGGCATAGCTCTCAGATATGAATGAATGAGATGCTCCAGTATCAAAAAGAACAGATGCCGGATGGCAATTAACAAGGAGCGTACCAAGGACGATGTTAGGATCCTCATGAGCCTCCTCAGCTGAGACATAGTTGACATGGCCACGTGCAGTGGTGGCTGGATTGGCGTAGAAGGTCTTTCCCGTTGGCTTACCACAGCCAACGGACTTTCCAGACTGGTTGGGGTTGATGTTCTGGGGACACTCCCGACTGTAGTGACCCGACTCTCCACACTTGAAACATGTCACAACATTGGGGCATGGAGCAGCATTAGCAGCGGGGCCACCATAGGTCTTAGGCGGTGCAAACTGCTGGTTGGGGCCAGGCACCTCAAAGGATGGCCTCGGAAAGAACCTGGGTGGCAGCGCTGTGCTTGGAATCCACACCTAGCGCTTCTGAGATCCAGAGCCGGATGAAGAACCAAAATCACGAGAGTGCTTGCGTGAAGTGTCATAGTCAGACTGGCCTGTCTCAGCACTGATGGCTTTATTGACCAACTTATGGAAGGAGGTGCACTCGTCCAGACGAAGATCGCGGCGAAGCTCGGGGCTAAGTCCCTTGCAGAACCTTGCCTGCTTCTTAGCATCGGTGGATACCTCTTCAGGAGCATATCGTGCCAGATTCCTAAATTCACGACTATATGCATCCACAGTCAGTCTGCCTTGGGTGAAATTGCAGAACTCTTCCCTCTTACGATCTATGAGACCTTCCGAGATGTAATGCTCACGGAAAGCCTCACTGAATTCAGCCCAAGTAGTGATTTGGCCGACCGGGCGCATAGCCTCAAAGTTTTCCCACCAAAGGCTAGCAGGGCCTTGGAGGTGATAGGCTGCATAGGTAACCTTATCAGCTTCGGCTACGTTGGCAGAACGTAGCTTGTGGGTGATGCTGCGAAGCCAGTCATCCGCGTCGAGGGGCTCGACGGAATGATTAAACTTTGGTGGGTACAACTTGATAAAGTCAATGATTGACACCAAGTCGTTTCGCTCTTGACGTGCAGTGTTCTCCTCAATCCGCTCTAGCAAGCGGTTGGTCTCACGCTTGTTTCTTTCTGCCTCCAGCATAACTTCGGCCAGAGAAGGCGGGTGAGGAAGATTTTCACCCCTAGCTGCATGAGGAGTCACTACTCCGCACCACTGCCGAGATGCTCGAGGATAAGGACCACGAAAATCGTGCCTTGCGTATGGAGCTTTTCAACTCTCGTGCTGATCACTGGGCCACTTTGACTCGGTTTACACCTGCGGTGCAGGCATGATACATGGACCTGAGGGACCTGTACCCTCTGCGGTCTGGATTGCCATATTGTATGGAGTGGCGTGATGTAGGAGGCATCACCCCTCCTCGTGGTCCCCGTCTGCCACCAACTGTGGGACCAAGGCCACATCCGAGTCCCTATGGTCCGCAGGCTCTGCAGGACCATCTGTTCCCAGATGATCATGTTCCACTTCCAGGCTTTGGTGGTGACTTTTATGAGGATTACTACGGAGCCATCTGAGCTAGTAGTAGTTTCACTAGTATTGTAATAGTTGTATTCTCCACAGTCCTGCGTGACCCGTGGGATACGACTTGGTGTGTATCACGCTCCAGAGGTGTAGAAAAATAATGTATAGGAGCTTGGAATGCCTCCGATGAGATGTAATGTCTTTCACCGTAGTTGTACTCTAGCCTGGGCTTGTACTAAACTATGTACGGTGTGTATGAGCAATGGTATAAATGTGGCAGTTTCTATATTACCATGTCGTGCAATGAACATCTCAGCATTCCATGCTATCCATTACATTCTGCACTTCCTTGCCAAGTTTGTGCCATCCTTGTCTAAACCGTTGTCTTGTTTTTCCCAGGATGGTCAACACCCACAGCAACCCTGCTGCCCCAGAGCAGGGAGAAGCCAGTGAAGAGTCATAGTACAGAGCCTGTTAGTACCCCTGTGCTCCAGGGAGTGAGGCTGGCATGTAGCGGAAATCGGTGTTCTGAAGCAAGGCAGTCCTGGCTCGAATGATAGTCATCATTGAGTAAGCTGCGTCCTGCATAGAGATCTCAATAGTGACCCCAAGTCCATAGGAGCACTGAAGGGGCTCAGTGGCTCCAGGATAAGAGGGATATATCCTGACGGTACAAAGGTACTGGCTCTGGTTGATGTCTCGGAACTGCTCCTCGACGGTATATTCCGGATACCATCGATAGCCTGACTCGACCATCACTAGAACCAACATGGCCGTGTGACCGGGTACATCGAGGCACCGGGTCAGACGAACCACTTGGTTCTGGGAACGGGTGGCCATCTGAAAGCACAGAATAATGCAAAAGCATTAGAATTTCCTAGGAGAAATCGAACATCATAACGGCTGTAAATGATCAGAAAAAGATTTGAGACATCCACAATAGTTTGCACTACCACTCAACAACATCATATCAAGGTTCTGATTCAACTGACAACACACTAAAAGTAGTAGAAACTGTACTGAGGCTTGTAACAACAATCCTATAAGCTACTACTGATTAGTAACACGTGAACCTGATAGAGAGAAGAGAGCCTAGTCCTTAACCCACGTAGAATGAGAAGAGAATGACTCAGATCAGTGGCCATAAGGTAAAGGAGTAAAAGAGCCTTACGTTCCCTTGCACAATCAATTCCCCTACATATAACTAAAGCATTTCTAGACTCGACATCAACCAGTTTGGCTCAACGAACCTACAGGCAGTCCGGCTCTGATGCCAACGCTGTCAGGACACCGATTCCAAGTCACATCGATCTAGCCGGTAACACCTCATATCTCTTTGCGGCCTCACGCACGGTATCCCCACGGGTATCGCCTTACCATGGCCCGGGACCATTTGCGCCTTTTGGCTCACGTATATGATAGTGTCCCTAGCATCCATATGACAGAGAACCCGGGCCGACATGGCTAGTCGTGAACCCAAAGCGGCACAGACCTATGGGGACAGGCATACATGAATCACATCGAGCATGTCGGTCAACAGCGTGTGAATCTGGGCTGTAGCACTGGGCTAACAGGACTCCGGGGAACCCGGGCTGTAGCAGGCTAGGCAGGACTCCGGATGTCACCGCGTGACATTTCCCCGAAGGGACAGACATAGGAACGAAGTGAAACACATGCCGGCCAGTCAAGTGTCCTGAGCAGTAGTGATGGGCTAGCAGGACTCCAGTGAACCGGGCTGTAGCGGACTACTATGGATCAAGGACCACTAGACTACATTTCCCCATAAGAGAGGCTGCCAAGGATAAACAACTAGATTGTCGGATCCCACACATACCAAGCATTTCGATCACACACACAATATGCTCGATATTGCAAATACAAGATGGCATCACAACAAAACTCTACAACTCAAGTACTTTATTTAAAGGCTCCGGAGAGCCATACATAACATGTTCATACAGGTAGGGGTCACAAGACCCGACACTCAAGTCATACAAGCATACAAGCACATGCGGAAGCAAATAAGTCTGGGTACAGACACTAGAAAGAAAGAAGGCTTGTCGAAGCCTGACTATCTACATAGGGCCCTCCATGGCCAGAATCACCACCTGGGTGGCAAGTTACTCATCAACGTCGAGGTCTACATAAAACCCATCGGAGGGGGTGGTGTTCTCGTCTGAAAACAGTAATGAAAGCAACATGAGTACAAAGGTACTCAGCAATTCTTACAACAGATCCTACTATACATGCTCATTCTCAAGAAGGTGGTGGAGTTATTCCAGCAAGCCAGCTTTGACTCTTGGCTAAGCTATCCTATGAGACACCACTGTAAAATAGTTTTCGCACACGAGTCCACTAATCACCAACACAATACTCCACTGGGGATCCTCCCTCGTCATCCTACGAGAGGACCATCCTCGGTACTCACACTTATCTTGAGTCTTTTAGTAGTAACCATTAACTTGTCTATGAACTGTATAGGCAACCAAGTAGTTCTTTACCGCGGACGCGGCTATTCGAATAGATGATGTTAACCCTGCAGGGGTGTACTTCTTCATACACGCTCTCACCACTTATCGTCGTTTACACGACATGTACTCGGCAACCTTCAAGCGGAAGCCCAACGAGGGTGTCGGCCACAGCCTACCTAAACACACGAGTCTCTAGTCCAGGTTTATCGCCTATCCAGGTTCCATCCGCAGGGAGTCCGACCGAGGTTTCCACATACGGCCCTGAACGATGTGTACAGGGTCCCGAGATGCCAAACGGGCGCCCGGCATACCCGGCCACGGTGTATCTACCGCATCGTAGCCCACCCCTAGGGTCAGCGCTACGCACGGCCGCCAACACATAACCTACAAACAACAGAAACTAGTTGCAACTCCTGGACAGAGTACTAGGGTGATTAAGAAGCCGAGAGGGCCCATTGGTTTCGGGCCCAATGTATGGTAGTAACTGATTCTTAAATCACACATACAGATCTCAGTTCTTAGGGACGGCCTCAATGAAACAACCCACCATGTACTCCTACATGGCCTCTCATCGATAACTTTACCAAATCACATTCAACACATCCCTCACATTACTGACGTAATCATTTCACTCTAGCCCATCACCCAGATGAACCAGACCTGACACAACTCTAAGAATAGCAGGCATAGCAAGGTAGGAAACACATACATGGCTCAATCAACTCCTACACATGGTAGTGGGTTTCATCTAAGTCACGACCGGTTTTCCAATAAAAATATTTATTGAGAAACCAATCTTTTGAGTCCAGTATGAGAAAAATTCTCCTTACCGGAAGACAAATTCTTGATACAATAAGCCAGTAGCGTCAAATATATTACAGGGTCGAACTACGGTTGCTCAACCAAATTATTACAAGTACGCCAATAATTATACATAATGGCGGACATGACACAGTGGTGTGGAGGCATACTACTGACTCGAGGATAGGGCGATGGTGGAAAAACACAGCGGGGAGAGAGATACAAGACTCTAGTACTGTCATCTCATCGAGCGTCGAGGTGAGGCTCGATGAATTTATTTGGTAGTGGAAGCGGATATAATACAGTGACCAAATCCAGGGTCGCACGAGACTGACTGGGACTCCTCTAGGCGTCGGACTCGCTATCAAATTCTTCATCCATGAGATCGCCTTCGTCAGCATCTGGCCAAATCAACAAGCCAGTGAGTACTTTGAAAGTACTCGCAAGACAGTTCGGACGTAAGATATAACAAATGCATGCATGAATGCATCATGATCTATTCACCAATGTACATTCAAACATTAGCATAACGAAGTAAGTAAAAGGGAAACGGCAGTAGTCCGCCTGAAATCCCAACAAAACATAAATGAAAACCGATCGGGTGTCTGAAGCGACGCCTCGAAAGGTGAACAAATAAATATAAGGAAATGATGCCACAGTCAGGCGTCTTAGCGACACCACATAAAGGGCTTTAAAAGAAATGCCACAGTCGGACGCCGGGGCGACATCACAGAAAGGGCTTTAAAAGAAATACCACAGTCGGGCGTCTTAGCGACACCACATAAAGGGCTTTAAAAGAAATGCCACAGTCGGACGTCGGGGCGACATCACAGAAAGGTCTTTAAAAGAAATACCACAGTCGGGCGTCTTAGCGACACCACATAAAGGGCTTTAAAAGAAATGCCATAGTCGGACGTCAGGGCGACATCACAGAAAGGGCTTTATTGAAAGTAAGTAATAACAATACCACAGTCGGACGTCTGAGCGACATCGCAGAAAGGGATTTTATTCACAAGGAAATAATGCTCATAATAAATATTCAATTCATGAAAATAAACGGGTTAGTCCATCCACAGGAATAATCATTTAACCGGACTTAGCACTCATGCGATTCACCGGAGTCTCTGTCATCAAAACTGACATTTGGTCAGGATAAGTTAATATCGAACTTGGACATGGAATAGATGATTCGAAGGAATATATGACTCTGCAGAGTTTGTACAAAAGTTTTCCCACAGCCAACAGATTTCCGTAGTCACGAAGGACTAGTTCCGTTTACGGTATTTCGGAAGAAAACACAGCTAACCAGTACACACCCATCCTACCTCTCGATGCTAGGAATCACCCTAGACATCGTCCAAGAAAAACTTTTGAGACGGGGAGATCACAATCTCGAATAGCATGGGATCAAATTTATATACGCGTGCTCTAAGGGGTGCCCCCCTCTCGGTCCCAACCGGAAACACCCATGCCCCCTGACGGGATGACTGGCTTTAATCCAGGGCCATGGAACCATCATCACGGCCTCTCCTTTTTGGTGTGTACTAGGTAAGCGGTTTACAACTTACTACGCCATATTCCTTGCGGAAAACATGTGGTAGTACAGGGAAGGAAGAATGGTAGGAACTGGAATGATACGGGTTGACACTGAAGTCATATAGTCTGGCATAAGACTTGCATGCTACAACACTGCCATCTTACCCATCCTCGTGCCAACACATGGCCATTCATACTCTCATCCATCCACTTATGGATCATCGAACTCACTTACCTCAACAATGCATGGAAATAGCGTTCATCGGTATGCTCAACAACATGCCATGAGACTAACTAAATGCAAAACATGCCAAGACACTCATCATATCAAAAGTTCAAACATGCTTGCCTGGTTCGGAGTAGTCGGAGCCTAGCTCGGTGAAGTTCGCGGCTCCGTCACCTCCTTCGGTATCTACGGTATAAAGAAAATATATGCGCTATCGTAAATACCAAGAGGTGCACAAAAAGTATTCCAAATATTTTTCAAATAAATCTGATAAAAAACTAGACAAAATTTTAAAGAGGACAGAAAAAGAATCAATCAAAAATACTTTTCTGTTTAAAAGTTATAAAGGTTTTTGTCCAGGGACTCATCTGTAATGAAACAGAAGGTTTCCAGGGGCTAGCTTATAAAAACAGAAAACGTTCCAGTCTTTAATACGCCAGCCCAGAGGGGAAAGCGTATTTTGCCCGAAGGCGTTTTCAGAAAACGATTCGTTTAAAAGGATCTGAGAGGCTGACGGGCGGGTCCCACTCGTCAGGTTTAAACTTTCAAATGGGGGACGAAGCTCGTCGGCGCCCGAGAGCCGCGGTGGTCGCCGGCGGCGATCCACGGCGAGGCAGGGAGATCGGAGGGTACCTCCGTGTTCAGGGCGCCCTTCCGCGTCGGTTGGTGGTGGTGGTGGCGATCGGCGAGCACCACGTCGACGGCGAGCCTTGTTCCGGCGGACGGCGGTTCGGGTGGTCGTGGGACTCGTCGGAGAGAGCTGCGAAGGCCAAATTGAGGAGGGGGTTAGCTTACTGGGTGCTAGAGGGGGCTACTGACAGGGTTTGGGCGCCGGAGATGGCCTCACCGGAGCGAATCGAGGTGGAGGCCGAGGCGGAACGGGGCGGCCGGAGTCGGGGGAGGAGACCTCCTCGAGGTCCTCCTGGTGGCTTGGCAGGGTATTGGAGAGGTGCAGTGAGGGTGTGGGGGTCGTGAGCGAGCTCGGGGTCCTTTTTATAGGCGATCCGAGGCGGTGGCCGTGAACGGGGATCTTCGGTGAAGGTTACGGCGGCGCAGTGCTTGGTCGGGGGAGATTAGGGAGTTGGGCGTCATCGTGGAGGTTTACTGGTTCCATTCAGACGCTAACCTCAGCGGGATTCGGTTACTTGGGAGGAGCTCGACGGAACGGGGCGGCGCGGGCCCATCGGCGGCAGAGAGCGTGCCCAGTGCCTGCCGGGCCACAGCGACGGTGCAACGGGGTGTGCTGGCGTGCATGAGGCCACGCGGAGAGCAGAGGAGCATTGGGCGGCGCCGAACGGCGTTGAGCCACCGTTCTGCTCTCTGTCGGCCGCTACGGTGGTTCGGCCACCGCAAGACACGCCGGCGCAGGCGGGCCAGGGCACCCCCGACACCGGGAAGGCGCCAAGCGCACGTGTGGTGCTCCAGACAGGAGGAAGAGGCGGCGAGGAACGTGCCAAGGGCACTGTCTACGCATGATTGAAACTGACGAATGAAAACGACACTGAACTCTGAATTTTTCTGAAAATGAACAGCAACAGTGCACGCCAAGTGTTCGACAGAATGAATTTGGCCTCTGGGGATTTTTCCTTGAGCTGATTTTTGGTGGAGTGGCTACTCATTGCTCCATTAGGCTGCATGAATTTTGGTGGAATTTTTGGAGAAGTGTAGATATGAATTTCACCAAATTTGGCAAATCTGGTCCAAACTTGCAGAGACTGAAATTTGAAAATTTTGAAAAGAGGATGAGTGGATCAAGATGGTTCTGGGTTGTGGGTACAAAGGACTATCCAGGAGAGTTGGTTTGGGGTCAAAACTCAAATGCAAAAGGGTAGTTGCTTTGAAAATCACTTAAGCTCAAAATAATTGGCAGAAATGATTTAAGGGGAAAAATAATTAGAATAAAATCCAAAAATTGCTTGGATTAGTTGGGACAGGGAACTTAGGTTGATTACAAGGAGGAGGGGAGGTTTTGGAGGGGTTTTACCACATGGGCAAAATACAAAGTCATGGGTGGTTTCCAAGATATGAAAATCCCAAATTTTCATAGAGTTTCTTTTTTTAAAAGAAAAAGATTAAACTCCCAAAATAATTTTGAGAGGGAACCAACAGAGAAGAAGTTTCAAAAGATCAAACACCATAGTTTGAAGAAAAAATAAAATCCTTGCCAAAGAAAAGGAAGTTTTTAAGAGGAAGGATTTCTGGAAAAGAAATTTTAAATGCTCTCTAAAAAAATCCCACAAAGTTTTTGATGAAAAACCAATTAAAATTCTTGGAGTGTCATAACACCTACCCCCTTAGGAAAAATCTCGTCCCCGAGATTTCAGCTGATCCTTAAATAAATGTGGATGCTCTGTCCGAAGAAAATCCTCTCTTTCCCAAGTTGTTTCACTTTCGATGTGATTGCTCCACTGAACTCTGAAAAACTTGATGGTCTTCTGTTGGGTTCTCCTTTCAGACTCCTCTAATATTTTTACTGGGCGTTCCCGATAAGTGAGGTCTGGCTGCACGTCAATGTTCTCATGGGATACCTGCTTCTCTGGTTTGCTTACGTACTTCCTTAATTGAGAGACGTGGAACACGTCGTGAATGTCGGACAAGTCTTCGGGTAAGTCTAGTTGGTAGGCTACAGTGCCTCTTCGTGCCACTATGCAGAATGGTCCAATGAATCTTGGTGCTAACTTCCCTTTAATCTTAAACCGTTGCAGTCCCCTCATAGGTGATACTCGTAGGTATACAAATTTACCGGGTTCAAAATTGACCCCACGATGTTTCTGATCGTAATAACTTTTCTGTCGGCTTTGAGCGGTCTTGAGTCGATCCCTGATTAGCTTGACTTTTTCCTCGGCTTCTTTGAGCACGTCTGGGCCGAAGATACGGCTGTCTCCGGTCTCTGACCAATTTAGCGGGGTACGACACCTCCGTCCGTATAGGGCTTCAAAAGGTGCCATTCGCAGGCTGGCCTGGTAGCTGTTGTTGTATGCGAACTCGGCATATGGCAGACTTTCTTCCCAACTGGTTCCATAGGTGAGGACACATGCTCTCAGCATGTCTTCTAAAATTTGGTTTACGCGTTCGGTCTGTCCATCAGTCTGGGGATGGTAGGCTGTACTGAAGGCCAATTGAGTTCCCAGAGCCTGTTGTAAATGATCCCAGAATCTCGAGACAAATTGAGTGCCTCTGTCGGATATTATAGTCTTCGGGACTCCATGCGGACAAACTATACGGGAGAGATAAATCCTGGCAAGCTTCTGAGTGTTGTAGGTTGTCTTTACTGGAATGAAATGTGCCACCTTGGTTAATCTATCGGTGATGACCCATATGGCATCATTCCCGTGTCGTGACCGAGGTAGTCCGACAATAAAATCCATCCCTATTTCATCCCCATTTCCACTCAGGTATTTTGTTTGGTTGCAGTAGTCCGGCTGGTTTTTGATGCTCAACTTTTATGCGTTGACAAGAATCGCAACATGCAACGAATGTGGCTATGTCCCTCTTCATACCGTGCCACCAAAATCTTTCCTGAATATCCTTATACATTTTGGTTCCTCCAGGGTGGATTGAATATGGAGTGGTGTGTGCTTCAGCTAGGATTTGCTGTTTGAGGTCCTCTATGTTTGGCACGCAGAGTCTGTCCCCGTACCGTAATATTCCATCATCGCCTATGACAAACTCCGAGGCCTTGCCCATACTCACCTTTCTTTTAATTCCTTCAATGCTGGGGTGACCAGGCTGAGCTTCTTTAATTCTCTCCACAAGGTCGGGCTTTATTTCCAAGTTTGATATGGTGCCTTCCGCGATCATTAACAAGTTGAGTTTGGCAAATTCTTGTTGGAATTCAGGTCTCAAGCCTTTGCAGACTATTTTCGTCGGAGCTGGGGTTCCGACTAAGAGCATCGGCCACTACATTTGCTTTCCCTGGATGATAGTGGATACCAACATCATAATCCTTTACCAATTCCAACCAGCGTCGTGCCGTAAGTTTAGTTCTGGCTGTGTGAAAATATATTTGAGACTTTTATGGTCCGTGTATATTTCACATCGATTCCCAAGTAAGAAATGCCTCCATTCCTTAAGTGCATGAATGACTGCTGCCATTTCTAAGTCATGAGTGGGATAATTTTCCTCATGCTTGCGGAGTTGTCGTGAAGCGTATGCGACAACCTTGCCTTCTTGCATCAACACGCACCCGAGACCTTTTCGGGATGCGTCACAGTACACCTCAAAGTTTTTGTGTATGTCTGGCACAATTAATACCGGTGCTGTGGTTAATTTCCGTTTTAACTCTTGGAAACTTTTTTCGCAGGCTTCTGTCCATTCAAACTTCTTGTCCTTCTTGAGCAACTGCGTCATTGGCTTGGCTAGGGTTCAATAAATCTGCGGTAATATCCTGCCATTCCCAAGAAACTTCGTACGTCCGTTACGCTGGCTGGTGCCTTCCAGTCAAGTATGGCCCTGACTTTCTCCGGGTCCACTACGATACCGTCTTGGGTCAGCACGTGACCTAGAAAGCCTACTTGTCTTAGCCAAAATTCGCACTTGCTGAACTTGGCATACAATTGATGTTTCCTGAGTTCTCCTAGCACAATCCTGAGATGTTCCGCATGCTCTTCTGGTGTTTTGGAGTATATCAGAATATCATCGATAAATACCACAACGAACTTGTCCATAAACTTCATAAATACTTTGTTCATGAGGTGAACAAAATATGCGGGGGCGTTTGTTAATCCAAAAGGCATAACTGTGAACTCATATAGTCCATATCTGGAGGTGAAGGCTGTTTTGGGGATATCTTCTGTTCGCACTTTTAATTGATGGTATCCTGACCTTAAGTCAATCTTTGAGAATACCTTGGCCTGAGCGAGCTGATCAAATAAATCATTTATTCATGGCATCGGGTATTTGTTCTTGACTATGATCATGTTAAGTGCTCGGTAGTCTTTGCACAATCTTAGTGTTCCATCCTTCTTTTTGGCAAATAAAATTGGTGATCCCCAAGGTGAGGAGCTGGCTCGAATATATCCCTTGTCCAGTAATTCCTTTATTTGTTTCTTCAACTCAATCAATTCGGATGGTGCCATTCTGTATGGTTTCTTGTATATGGGGGTGGTTCCTGGTGCTAGCTCAATGCTGAATTCTATTTCTCGGTCTGGTGGCATGCCTGGTAGTTCTTCGGGAAATACATCTGGAAATTCACATACCACTGGAACCTTGCTTAACTCAGAAACGTCCACCTTATTCAATCTCGGCTGCCGGGGTATTTTTCTTTCCTTGGCTGATACTTTTATTGTCTTCCCGTGGTGGTGCGTGAGAATTACGGTCCGGTTGAAACAGTCAATAAAACCTTTGTTGGTGGTTAACCAGTCCATCCCTAGGATGACATCCAGTCCTTTATTTTCCAACACAATAAGATTGGCGAAAAATTTCAATCCTTCGAACTCAATAACCACATTCTGACAGTAACTCTGAGTAACTTGCTGAATCCCAGGGGACTTGATGATCATGGATTTTTCCAAGGGAAACATCGAAAAATTATTTTGCAAAGCAAAACTTTTCGAAATGAATGAGTGAGAAGCTCCAGAATCAAACAAAGCCGTTGCAGGTATTGTGTTGACAGGAAACGTACCGAGTACGATATCCGGAGCGTTTTGTGCTTCTTCTTTGGTCACGTGGTTTAGATGACCCTTCCTGTGGTTGTTGTTGGGGTTGAAATTGTTGCGCTTGGGCGCTGAATTATTTCCACCATTGTTTGGCTTCGGGGTCGAGTTCCTTGGCTTGGGGCACTGTTTGGCGTAGTGCCCTTCTTCTCCACAAGCGTAGCAAGTAACTCCTGGGCGATATGTGAACTCTTTGTCTCTTGCATGGAAATTCTTGATTGGGCGAGAGATGTTTGTCATAGGTTTGTGTGTCCCACCTTTCTGAAAATCTGTCCTGCTTCGGTGGTTGCGCGCAAGAGTAGTCTGGTCTCTTTTTCGCTTGCGTAAATCCTCCAAGCTACGTCTCTCATTTTCCAGAGTAATAGCTTTGTCCACTAGTGTCTTAAAATCTGGAAAAGTGTGAACGATCAGTTGGCATTTAAGCGCGGGCGCTAGACCGTCAAGGAATTTCTCCATCTTCTTGCTTTCAGTCATACGTTCTTCATTGGCGTAGCGGGACAATAGAGTAAATTGACCGTTGTATTCTGACACTGTCATTTTCCTTTGTTTGAGGTCATCGAACTCTCTCTTCTTGATTTTCATAATACTCTTGGGAATATGTGCACCACGGAAACCTTCCTTGAAATCATCCCAGGTTATATCATTTTCGTTGGGGTGCATGTGCAAAAAATTCTCCCACCATGATGCAGCTGCTCCTGTGAGATAGTGCGGAGCATATAGTACTTTCTCGAGATCTGAACATTTTGCAATAATTAATTTTCTCTCCATATCTCGAAGCCAACCCTCGGCTTCAAGAGGTTTGTCAGTATGAGAAAATGTTTGGGGACGTGTCTTCTGTAGCTCAGATAACTTGGAATGCTGCTGATACTGTCCATGGTGATTTCCCATGTTGATGACTTGGTTCATCATTTCCCGATGTTGTTGCTGACTCTGCTCATAGAGGCGGCACATTTGTGAAAGTGCCGATTCACTGCCCTGTTAGCTTGACTGTCCTTGTGTGAACTTGTTGCTGGGTTGTGTATCATAATTTTCCTCTGGTGGAGTTGGCATGGAACGAGTCCAAGGACGAGACATTTTTCACTCTGGGGATATATTTTGTAAAACCCATAAGAAAAGCGGAAAGAGTCGCAAAAACAATTCCATAAATGCATAAAGCTGGCAAATAAAATTAAATAACCAAGCTTACTTAAGAAAAACAAATCGATTTGCGCACGGAGAAGGACTGCTCATTACATATCTTACACGCGGGCGGTAATTATACAATACATCACTCAGGATATGCGTACATAATCCTGACATGTTATTCATGGCTAGTGCACTCCTCCAGATCCTACATGATGCGCAAACAGGCTACTTCCCACAACCTATGTACATATAAACATATCATACAAAGCGGTACATTGCATGGCGGCTAAGCGTACTCAGGCGGAGATGTTGACGATCTCCTTTACCCTGCCGAGGGTGAGGCGTAGCGAGGCTGGGGACTCGACTTCCTCCTCGCTAATAGGCTCCCTATGTGTAGTGTTGCGCTGAGTAGATGGAGCGGGTGCGAGGGGCGGAACAACACGAACAGGAGTGGGTGCGCAGGGTGGTGCAGTGCGCGCTGGAGTGGGCGCAATAACTTGGTTGAACTCTTCGGTAGAAGGCAGGCGACGAGTAGGTGCATAAGATGCTGAGGACGAGACCAAAGTCAGTGGCGGTCCGGTGGGTAGGAGCTCCCTCCTGTTGGCAGCACAGCCATGAACTGAGTCCATGCGGGCAGCCACGAAGTCGTCCACCAGGTTGTCGAAGGCTGCCTCCAGGGCCCGGAGATACTCAATGAGCATCTCAAAAGCCTCGTCTCGTTCTCCTCCGGGGCAGGAGAATGCGTAGTGACAGGTGTAAGGCACATGGCATGGAAGATAACGGTAACGACGAGTCTTCATCACGGGGAGGACATCCCTGAGACGAGCTATCGCCTCGCGGGCTGCCATCTGCATAGCATGCCTCTCCGTAGGCATGGCTCTTCCCAAGAACCGGAAGCGGCGTAACTCACCACGCCCTCCCTTGAACTGCACCGCGGCCTGGTGCATGGTCAGACTGTCGTTGACTCGATGCTGGCAGAGTGTGAAGACTAGGCGCACAGATGGCCCCATCGCGACCTGAACGATGAAGGAAAGAAGCTTGACGAACCCATCGGGCACGTTGGCGAAGGTCTGAGACTCGCAGCTGTTGTCGGCCATCTACAAAAGTAGGCAAAAATTCTGCATGGTCAGATCATAAATTTATGCTGACTGACAGAAAATGACTACAATCAAGAAAATACGAAAAGGTTCAATCATGCTAATAACCAATTAGCGATCGCACCTAGTGGCTTCCTACAGTCAGCCTGGCTCTGGTACCAAGCTTGTCACGACCGGTTTTCCAATAAAAATATTTATTGAGAAACCAATCTTTTGAGTCCAGTATGAGAAAAATTCTCCTTACCGGTAGACAAATTCTTGATACAATAAGCCAGTAGCGTCAAATATATTACAGGGTCGAACTACGGTTGCTCAACCAAATTATTACAAGTACGCCAATAATTATACATAATGGCGGACATGACACAGTGGTGTGGAGGCATACTACTGACTCAAGGATAGGGCGGTGGTGGAAAAACACAGCGGGGAGAGAGATACAAGACTCTAGTACTGTCATCTCATCGAGCGTCGAGGTGAGGCTCGATGAATTTATTTGGTAGCGGAAGCGGATATAATACAGTGACCAAATCCAGGGTCGCACGAGACTGACTGGGACTCCTCTAGTCGTCAGACTCGCTATCAAATTCTTCATCCATGAGATCGCCTTCGTCAGCATCTGGCCAAATCAACAAGCCAGTGAGTACTTTGAAAGTACTCGCAAGACAGTTCGGACGTAAGATATAACAAATGCATGCATGAATGCGTCATGATCTATTCACCAATGTACATTCAAACAGCATAACGAAGTAAGTAAAAGGGAAACGGCGGTAGTCCGCCTGAAATCCCAACAAAACATAAATGAAAAAACCGATCGTGTCTGAAGCGACGCCTCGAAAGGTGAACGACATCACAGAAAGGGCTTTAAAAGAAATACCACAGTCGGGCGTCTTAGCGACACCACATAAAGGGCTTTAAAAGAAATGCCACAGTCGGACGTCGGGGCGACATCACAGAAAGGGCTTTATTGAAAGTAAGTAATAACAATACCACAGTCGGACGTCTGAGCGACATCGCAGAAAGGGCTTTTATTCACAAGGAAATAATGCTCATAATAAATATTCAATTCATGAAAATAAACGGGTTAGTCCATCCACAGGAATAATCATTTAACCGGACTTAGCACTCATGCGATTCACCGGAGTCTCTGTCATCAAAACTGACATTTGGTCAGGATAAGTTAATATCGAACTTGGACATGGAATAGATGATTCGAAGGAATATATGACTCTGCAGAGTTTGTACAAAAGTTTTCCCACAGCCAACAGATTTCCGTAGTCACGAAGGACTAGTTCCGTTTACGGTATTTCGGAAGAAAACACAGCTAACCAGTACACACCCATCCTACCTCTCGATGCTAGGAATCACCCTAGACATCGTCCAAGAAAAACTTTTGAGACGGGGAGATCACAATCTCGAATAGCATGGGATCAAATTTATATACGCGTGCTCTAAGGGGTGCCCCCCTCTCGGTCCCAACCGGAAACACCCATGCCCCCTGACGGGATGACTGGCTTTAATCCAGGGCCATGGAACCATCATCACGGCCTCTCCTTTTTGGTGTGTACTAGGTAAGCGGTTTACAACTTACTACGCCATATTCCTTGCGGAAAACATGTGGTAGTACAGGGAAGGAAGAATGGTAGGAACTGGAATGATACGGGTTGACACTGAAGTCATATAGTCTGGCATAAGACTTGCATGCTACAACACTGCCATCTTACCCATCCTCGTGCCAACACATGGCCATTCATACTCTCATCCATCCACTTATGGATCATCGAACTCACTTACCTCAACAATGCATGGAAATAGCGTTCATCGGTATGCTCAACAACATGCCATGAGACTAACTAAATGAAAAACATGCCAAGACACTCATCATATCAAAAGTTCAAACATGCTTGCCTGGTTCGGAGTAGTCGGAGCCTAGCTCGGTGAAGTTCGCGGCTCCGTCACCTCCTTCGGTATCTACGGTATAAACAAAATATATGGGCTATCATAAATACCAAGAGGTGCACAAAAAGTATTCCAAATATTTTTCAAATAAATCTGATAAAAAACTAGACAAAATTTTAAAGAGGACAGAAAAAGAATCAATCAAAAATACTTTTCTTTTTAAAAGTTATAAAGGTTTTTGTCCAGGGACTCATCTGTAATGAAACAGAAGGTTTCCAGGGGCTAGCTTATAAAAACAGAAAACGTTCCAGTCTTTAATACGCCAGCCCAGAGGGGAAAGCGTATTTTGCCCGAAGGCGTTTTCAGAAAACGATTCATTTAAAAGGATTTGAGAGGCTGACGGGCGGGTCCCACTCGTCAGGTTTAAACTTTCAAATGGGGGACGAAGCTCGTCGGCGCCCGAGAGCCGCGGTGGTTGCCGGCGGCGATCCACGGCGAGGGAGGGAGATCGGAGGGTACCTCCGTGTTCAGGGCGCCCTTCCGCGTCGGTTATTGGTGGTGGTGGCGGTCGGCGAGCACCACGTCGACGGCGAGCCTTGCTCCGGCGGACGGCGGTTCGGGTGGTCGTGGGACTCATCGGAGAGAGCTGCGAAGGCCAAATTTAGGAGGGGGTTAGCTTACTGGGTGCTAGAGGGGGCTACTGACGGGGTTTGGGCGCCGGAGACGGCCTCACCGGAGCGAATCGAGGTGGAGGCCGAGGCGGAACGGGGCGGCCGGAGTCGGGGGAGGAGACCTCCTCGAGGTCCTCCTGGTGGCTTGGCAGGGTATTGGAGAGGTGCAGTGAGGGTGTGGGGGTCGTGAGCGAGCTCGGGGTCCTTTTTATAGGCGATCCGAGGCGGTGGCCGTGAACGGGGATCTCCGGTGAAGGTTACGGCGGCGCAGTGCTTGGTCGGGGGAGATTAGGGAGTTGGGCGTCATCGTGGAGGTTTACTGGTTCCATTCAGACACTAACCTCAGCGGGATTCGGTTGCTTAGGAGGAGCTCGACGGAACGGGGCGGCGCGGGCCCGTCGGCGGCAGAGAGCGTGCCCAGTGCCTGCCGGGCCACGGCGACGGTGCAACGGGGTGTGCTGGCGTGCATGAGGCCACGCGGAGAGCAGAGGAGCGTTGGGCGGCGCCGAACGGCGTTGAGCCGCCGTTCTGCTCTCTGTCGGCCGCTACGGTGGTTCGGCCGCCGCAAGACACGCCGGCGCAGGTGGGCTAGGGTGCCGCCGACGCCGGGAAGGCGCCAAGCGCACGTGTGGTGCTCCAGACAGGAGGAAGAGGCGGCGAGGAACGGGCCAAGGGCACTGTCTACGCGTGATTGAAACTGACGAACGAAAACGACACTGAACTCTGAATTTTTCTGAAATTGAACAGCAACAGTGCACGCCAAATGTTCGACAAAATGAATTTGGCCTCTGGGGATTTTTCCTTGAGCTGATTTTTGGTGAAGTGGCTACTCACTGCTCCAGTAGTCTGCATGAATTTTGGTGGAATTTTTGGAGAAGTGTAGATATGAATTTCACCAAATTTGGCAAATCTGGTCCAAACTTGCAGAGACTGAAATTTGAAAAATTTGAAAATAGGAGGAGTGGATCAAGATGGTTCTGCATTGTGGGTAGAAAGGACTATCCAGGAGAGTTGGTTTGGGGTCAAAACTCAAATGCAAAAGGGTAGTTGCTTTGAAAATCACTTAAGCTCAAAATAATTGGCAGAAATGATTTAAGGGGAAAAATAATTAGAATAAAATCCAAAAATTTCTTGGATTAGTTGGGACAGAGAACTTAGGTTGATTACAAGGAGGAGGGGAGGTTTTGGAGGGGTTTTACCACATGGGCAAAATACAAAGTCATGGGTGGTTTCCAAGATATGAAAATCCCAAATTTTCATAGAGTTTCTTTTTTTAAAACAAAAAGATTAAACTCCCAAAATAATTTTGAGAGGGAACCAACAGAGAAGAAGTTTCAAAAGATCAAACACCATAGTTTGAAGAAAAAATAAAATCCTTGCCAAAGAAAAGGAAGTTTTTAAGAGGAAGGATTTCTGGAAAAGAAATTTTAAATGCTCTCTAAAAAAAATCCCACAAAGTTTTTGATGAAAAACCAATTAAAATTTTTGGAGTGTCACAATCTACTTACTGTGGCAATGACAGGTCATGTAGAGGATAAGGGTTCAACTACCGCAGCACACAGCAGTTTGAAACGTTGTTGTCCTAATGAAGTAAATGAGAGCAGAAGCGAGAACATGGGATTGTATCAATATGATCCATGGGGCTTCTTGCCTGATGGAGTAGTAGTAGGGTACTGCCCTTCAGTTGGATACTCGGAGATATCCTCGAAGGTAGAACAATATGCAACAATATGATGCATGCTATGACATGCCAATATGAGGTGTCCTGCCTAATGCATTGTGAAACAAGTTGGTTTGGGTCGATTTGAATCAAAGATTCAAATGGAAGCTTATGTTCTTAAGAATTATAAGTGTATTATCTTGTTTCACCTAAACAGCAAGGTTAAAGTGTTTTGTCATTCATGAAACCATTACAGATGGAAAGATTGAATTTTTCTGATCAAATGTCATATATAAATCTTTGCATTTGGAGTTACAGATTAAAAGTTATGGATTTTTGAAGTTTGTAATATTTTTTGGAATTTCCTATATAAGAATAATTCCAGTAAATGATTTATTGCGTCAGCACTAGGTCATGCTGATGTCAGCAGGTCAACAGGCGCCGTCCAGGTCAAACCTGGCCAGTGGGACCCACAAGTCAGTGACTATCCTAACTAACCAAGTTAATTAACATTAATCTAATCCTAACCTAGGTTAGTTAAGGGCCTTGGGCCACATGTCAGTGACACAGAGTTAATTAGCGAGGTCATTAACCCCTAACAGTGTGATTAGCACTAACTAAAAACTAAACTATTTTAGTTAGGGGCCGGCCCCACATATCATTGACTCAGGCGGGAGGTCAAACTGGGGTCAACCCGGGTCAAACCCACTGGTGACTTGACGCCGGCGAGGCCAGTCGCGGCGGCGAGGCACGGGATTCACCTACAAGGCGCCGTTTGGCGCGCGGAGCACAGCTACGCGACGCGGACGCTCGTCCGCATCCAACCGTGGTGGTGGCGCGGCCGGGGAGTGGCCGGAGTGGCGCCGGTGACGAGCTCGGCGGCGGCCGAAGCTCGGGTGCAGGTGGGGATGGGGCTGTCGTGCGCAAATGAGCGCGGTGTGGTGCTACAGGGGCTCTACGCGATGCGGGGAGCGCGTTGGGCGCATGCCCGGGACCAAATGGTGCAGTCGCTACGGTGCACGAGGGGAAAAACGGAGAGGGGGAGAAGGGTCAGTGGCTCACTGCGATTGCAGGGAGCAACGGCGAGCTCGGGGAGGGGCTGGAACGAGCAGGGCGGCGAGGGGGATCTCCGGCGATGGTGGATCGGGACGGGCTTGCTGGAGCGTCTCTGGGGCGAGCGAGCGCTCGGGGATCAGTCGAGGCGAAGCAATGGATGACGGCGGAGCTTGTTGGCACAGCGAGGCGACGAGTGGATGGCGGTGGCTGCGGGTTTCACGACGGCGCAGGCGCGGCTGCGTCGGCCATGGCATCAAGGGAGCGAGGGAGAGAGCAGGGGGGAAGTGTGAGCTGTCGGGCGGGCCGGGGCGACACCGAGGAGGCATTCGTGGCGTCGAGGCCTTGACCAGGCGAAGCAGACGAGCAGGGAGGTGGCATGGCGAGCTTGGGCGCGTGCGCCGTGTCCCTCCTCTGCCTACCGGCAGAGGTAGGCGATGACTGGCACGGGCCAGCACAGTGCTGGGCCGGCTAGTGGGCTGCCAGGTGGGCTGCGCCAGGTTAGTTCCTTTCTCTCTCTTTTCTGTTTTTCATTTATTCTATTATTTCTGTAACTTCATGGCTTTATTAAAAATGCCAGGGCATTTCCAAAAATCATAAATCTAATCATGGCTACAGCTTAGAATATATCCAACAGTAAACATTTTAGTTTATGATTATTTGAGCATTTAAAATATTTTATAGCATTTAAATGCCCAAATGCAAATACTATATGAATTAATCCAATGACCTTAAGATGTCCTAGAAAAGTGTGCACCATTTTTGTCAAAGGTTTTAACCCAAAACAAAAAGGGTGGACTTTCTAGAAGGGCATTTCAGGTTCATTGAAAAAGTTTTTAGTAAACCCTAGTTGTTCTAGGGGGGTGCTGGGGGTTATGTCATCCCCATTTCAGTTTTCTGGGAAATTAAACATGACGCAACACCCTAATGCATTAACTAGCTAGGGTGCGACATATGACTTGTATGTTTTACTTTGATGTTGTCCTATGGTGCCCTCCGTGTCGCGCAAGCGTGCGGTGTTCCCGCTGTAGGGTGTTCCAATACGTTCATGATTCACTTATAGTGGGTTGGTGAGTGACTGAAACACAAACCCGAGTAAGGGGGTTGTTGTGTATGGGAATAAAGAGGACTTGATGCTTTAATGCTATGGTCAGGTTTTACCTTAATGATCTTTAGTAGTTGCGGATGCTTGCTAGAGTTCCAATCATAAGTGCATATGATCCAAGTAGAGAAAGTATGTTATCTTATGCCTCTCCCTCATATGAAACTGCAATAGTGATTACCGGTCTTGTCAACGATTGCCTAGGACAATTCCGCACACCGACCCACCATTATTCCACACTGGCTATTTATAATATTTAGTAATATATTCTAACTTTATGATAACAACACCTACTTTTATATTTTAGCTCTCCGATATCATACAAAGTTATCCACTTCATACCCACAACATAGTTTTATTTCTCATTGCTAGTTGGAAGCAAACGTTCGATGTATGTAGAGTCGTATCAGTGGAAGATAGGGCTTGATAGAATATTGATCTTACCTTTAGTTCCTTGTAGGTTCGACACTCCATACTTATCACTTCCACCTTTGGAAATTGCTACAATGATTCCCTGCACTTGGGTATTATCAAGCTCTTCATGATGAAATGAGAACAAGCACAGAGTACAAAAAGCGTAAACACAGGATAAACATGATGAAGACAAGCGGACTGAAGAAATTGAACTGAGGAAATTGAGAAAGTCTTCATTCAAAGTCTTCAAACAGATATGAACAAGCACACAACACGGTAATGAGGGAATGGAAAGGTTGAGGAAATAGAACCAGTAAGCTTGGTGAAGATAATGATTTGGTAGACCAGTTCCAACTGTTGTGACAGTTGTACGTCTGGTTAGGGCGGCTAGGTATTCAAACCTGAGGACACACAGTCTCGGATACCCAGTCTTGAACACGCAGTTCAGGACACTTAGTCCTCACCGTATTCCCCTTGAGCTAATGTCACACAGACCTCGCCCAATCACTCATGGTAAGTATTCAGGTGACTTCCAAACCATCACAGCCTCGGTCACTCGGCGATCCACAATTTCCTCTTGGATGCTCTAGACCATGAAGGCTAACCGTCTGGAAGATGCACAGTCTTCAAAGGTAACAAGCTTCGGATCCATGCAGGATCAATCTCTTCAGTGATGCTCAATCACTTTGGGTTTGTAGGTGTTTGGGTTTGGGTTTTCCTCACTTGATGATTTTCGCTCAAAGTCCTCGAATGATGGGATGCTCTCAAATGACAAGTGTCAGTTTCTCTCGGAGCAGCCAACCAGCTAGTGGTTGTAGGGGGCGGCTATTTATAGCCTAGGGAGCAGCCCGACATGATAAGACATAAATGCCCTTCAATGATATGACCGTTAGGTGGGAAGATATTCTGGGACTGCTGGCGCGTAGCACAACAACGGTCGGAAATTTGACTATCAAATTCCTCAGGGCTATCATGTTCCTCACTTGTAGGCAATCCGGTTTGGTGAATTCCTAACTCCTCAATCAGAACAAATTCCTCAGAAAACAGAAGAACTTCGTCTCTATCACTGAAGAAATTTGACTGAACTGCATGAGATTTCCAATGGCTTCACTCGAAGGAATTGGTAGGTGTAGGATTTTGAGTTGAGCATCACTTGGAAACTTTTCCTTAGTATTTCCTCGACCCCCTTTAACACTATGGTGTTTCCTATAACTCAAGAAAGGGAAAATGAAACTATGAAAACAAAAGTCTTCACGCTTCATGTTCCTCGAATGAATACCAAGTCTTCACGGTCACACCAATTTTTTCACTTTCAAAGTCTTCAGAAAGTCTTCAGAAATCCAAAGTCTTCAGTTGAAGAACTTCATTTTTAGGAGTCGACTTTCTCTGTAAATATCAAACTCCTCATAGACTTATAGACCTATGTACACTCACAAACGCATCAGTCCCTTTACCTATAAGTCTTCAATACACCAAAATCACTAAGGGGCACTAGATGCACTTACAATCTCCCCCTTTTTGGTGATTGATGACAATATAGGTTAAGTTTTCAACAGGGATAAACATATGAAGTGTAAATACTGATATTGAGGAATTTGATTGCGAGATATAGAAGAACTCCCCCTGAAGATGTGCATAGTGAGGAATTAGCTTTTGAAGCAATGCACACTTGAAGAGTAGAATCATGGAGATATCCCCCTATATCTTGTAATTCATACATGCATTTAACATATACTATGAAGAATTTGGAATGCATGATGAAATATGGTGACTGATGTAATTCAGCAAGCATGCATTAACATATATGAGGAATAAGCATGCAGAAGAACACATCAAAAGTATCAGACCACCATCGGGTTTTAAGTTTACAACTTGTTGGGGATATAACTATTGAGTATAAACTGCCCTAGAGGGGCCGGGTTATGCTCATAGTGATTCACCCGTATTGAAGCCCATGAAGACATGAAGGATGGTGCTTTACAAAGGAGACATAATAGCAAGGCCCAAAGCCCAAAGGTGGGTTAAGGCCCATATATGTAAACCGCCATAAGGAGTATGACTTGTATTATAAGATAGCAAAGAGTGAGAGACCGAGCCAGACACGTTTATGAGCCGGCCGGGATTCTGTGAACCAACCGGCGTCAACCTGTGTATATAAAGGGGCGACCCGGGGGCGGTTTAGGGACAAGAAACAACACATCGAGAGCCAGGTTAAGTGTATTTGCTCCCTGGTCATCGAAACCCTAGCAATACCACCTCAATTGGATTAGGCCTTTACCTTCACCGCAAGGGGCCGAACCAGTATAAACTCCTCGTGTCCTTTGTCCCGATTAAGCCCTTTAAGCTAACCTTGTTGCGATGGCTCCATGACTAAGTCCTCACACTAGGACATCTGCCATGACAATTCCACGACAGTTGGCGCCCACTGTGGGGCCAGTGCACCGTGGTTTCAAGTTCTTAAAGGATAGCTTCGAAGGGATCAAGGGATACGCCGTGGGCCGGATGACCAAGAGTCGTCGTGGCAAGCTCTACATCGATGACGCAGGCTGGGGCCCTGAGGTCGGCTCAATTGAGTACGGGTACCGGTACCCTTTGGTGGACTTCACATCTTCATTGGCATGATCGACGAATCGGGCCCTGAGCCGGACATCTGCACCGACATCATCGAGACGGCTTAGCATGCAAGACCCGCCCGAGTTCAGCCCGTCATGAAGCGTGCCTTCATGGGATTCATTCATGGTGCAGAATCTAAATCGGTATCTAACGGTGAGACGGTTGTCTATTCAGATGGCGAATCATCTACCGGTATGACCGAGTCATTGTAGCAACTGCAAGATGGCCGGCTTGGGGGCTGTTCTGATGGCGACAGTATTCCGGGCCCTCCTGAACCGCTGAACCTGGTTGCAATCTTCATGGCTGGTACACAGCCAGTACATCACTCCTCAACTGCAGCGGTGCTGATTTCCGGGTCAGCAGCAACAACGGCAGCCGGGGCAGGAGGCCATGTGCGCCTGCCGGCTCAAGTCTTGTCCAGTTGACTAGACACCTTGACAACACTGTTGACGATGGAGGTTAACCCGGCCAATCAAGATCAGCATAATGCGGAAGTCGCGAAATTGCGGGATCAGATAGCTCAAGCTAAGGAGGACCTGGCAGCTGAAGACGCCAGGATGACCGCGGAGCGGGTTACATTGGATGCTCAGGCACAACGAATTCAGTCAGAGTCTTATCGGCTCATGTTAGATCAGAATGCCTCAAACGACGTCATGAGGAGGAGGCATCATAGTCGTCTGCTACCATTTTATGAAGGAGGGAATCTCTTTAACACGCCGGGGGTAGGAGCTAGTAACCCACCAGTGGTAGAGCGGATTGGAGCACCTGGGACAGGAGCGCCGGTTCGGCCGCGTGCCATGGACCCGCCTCGTCAGAGAAATGTCCGACCACAACATGTGCCAACACCACCGGGTCAATACTCTAATCCGTTGGATAACATGATCACAACAACATCACAATTGGCGGCCCTTCTAGTTGAAGGCGACTCTCCAGTGGCGGTTGAAACCCGAAGAGCTAGAGAGCTGTCGCAGACGGCGTTGGTTCAGCAGCATGCTTATTCTTACAGTCGTGAAAGGATTCATTCCACCCCTCGCCCAAGCCGGAGTTACAGCAGGCATATAGATGAGCCGGCTATGTCAAGCAGTGCACGAAACTATAACCCGCCGCGTGAGCATAACCCGGCGGGCGGTGGTGCTGATGCTCAGAATGTAGTGGATCAAGGTAGGGCACGTCGAGAGGCCGAGTTAGCGGCGCAGTATGCGGCCCGTCAACCTTCACCGGTTCATCCGACAACTTCAGTGGAGCTAGGTGTAACCTTCAGGAATTTGGGCGTGCCGTGCTTAGTGTCGGCTCTACGTAATGAGCGTCTGCCCAAGGATTTCAAGGGTCCCCGTGAAGTGCCTAACTACACAGCTAATTTTCCTCCCGAAGCATGGATCGAGAGCTATGAGATGGCCATGGAGTTTCTAGATGTTAGCGATGCGTCATGTGCTAAATATTTCCCTCTAATGTTGGAGGGAACAGCCCGTACTTGGTTGCAGGGGCTCCCTGCGAATTCCGTCGGGTCATGGGCCGAGTTAAAGGCACGGTTTATCCAAAATTTCAAGGACACATGCAAGCAGCCTATGTCAATTGTGGATTTAGCCTCCTGTGTCCAGGAGGAAGGTGAGTCAACGACCCATTGGGTGTGCCGGCTCTCAACAATCCTGCACTCGTAAGATCGCATTAATGCCGATTCAGCAGTGTTGATGCTGGAGAACAATTACCGGTTCATACCCCTGAAGCAGAAGTTGGGACGGCTCAAACGTCACTGCAATGACATGGGGACGCTCATGGCGGCTTTGGTTAAGTATGCTGACTCTGACGGTACCAAGGACCCTGAGTCTGATGATGATAAACCGGGAAAGGGAAAGAAGAGTAGTAACACCAAAGGACAACACCATAATCCGGTGAATCAGGGAGGTAATGGTAAGCGCAAAGCCGATAATAGTTTGGAGTTTGTGGCACATACCAATGCACAGAATAATGGCCAGGATCGTAAGGGCAGACCGCCCCCACAGACCGGAGGCTCAGGCATTAATCTTGAGCGGTTGTTGAATCAGCCCTGCCCAAGATATGGTACGCGATAGAGACCATCCAATCACCTCTGGAAGGATTGTTTCATTATGAAGGAGTTCAAAAATTCAAATCTGTTTCAAGGCAACCATGGGACGGGTGGTGGCTCAGGTTCTCAGGGATCGGTTACGGCAGTGGCGGTTCAAGCTCTGGATTCCAAGGCAATCAAGGTAATCAGGGGGGTTACCATCAATAGTCAGGTCAGGGGAATCAGCGGCAGCAGTTTGTGTATCAGAGTAACCCAAAACAGTTGAATAGTGGGCAGTACCACGTCTTCACCACGAGTTTATGCAAGCGGGATCAGAAGCTTCATAAAAGGGCGGTGAACTCCGTTGATCCGGCGGTTCCTCGTTATTTGCGCTGGTCTGAGGAGCCTGTCATGTGGAGTCGGGAAGATCAACCGCCCCGGGTTTGATAATCCGGTTCATCTGGCTTTGGTGGTTGCACCTCAAGTTGGAGGATATAAATTCACCAAGGTGCTCATGGACGGAGGGAGAGCATCAATATTCTTTATTATGAGACTTTCCGACGCGTGGGATTGACAGATAAAAATCTTAAACCATCAAACACTGTTTTCCATGGTGTGGTGCCTGGTAAGTCGGCATACCCAGTTGGTAAGATAGCTCTGGAAGTTGCCTTTGGAGAGGATCATGACTCTAGATTAGAGACCTTGACCTTTGAAGTGGTGAAAATCAAGAGCCCTTATTATGCTTTGTTTGGACGGCCAGCTTATGCTAAGTTCATGGCCAGACCCTGTTATGTTTATCTGTAGCTCAAGATGTTGGGTTATAAGGGGACCATTACAGTACATGGGAGCCGGAAGATAGCTTTGGAGTGTGAAGAGGGTGATGCAGCCTATGTTGAGTCGGTTTGTGCAATAGAGGAGTTAAAGTTTTATAAGGACAATGTTGATCTGGCAGATATGACCTCTTTGAAAAATCCCACTACGGAGCATGATCCGGCCTTGAAGTTTAAATCGGCTGATGAGACCGATACGTCTCCAATATATCTATAATTTTTTATTGTTCCATGCTATTATATTATTAACATTGGATGTTTTATATGCATTTATATGCTATTTTATATGATTTTTGGGACTAACCTATTAACCTAGAGCCTAGTGCCAGTTTCTGTTTTTCGGTTGTTTTTGAGTATCGCTGAAAAGGAAAACCAAACGGAGTCCAATTGACCTGAAACTTCACGGAACTTATTTTTTGACCAGAAAAAGGCCAGGAAGTAAAAGAATTGAGCCAGAAGAGTCTCAGGCTGCCCACAAGGGTGGGGTGTGCCCCCACCCCCCTGGGCGCGCCCCCTACCTCGTGGAGAGCCCAGAGACCCCCTACCTTGTTCCCGACTCCAACACTTCTTATATAACCCAAAACTTCCAAAAGAAACCTAGATCGGGAGTTCCGCCGCCAGAAGCCTCCGTAGCCACCGAAAACCAATCCAGACCAGTTCCAGCCCCTGCCGGAGGGGGGAATCCCTCTCCGGTGGCCATCTTCATCATCCCAGCGCTCTCCATGATGAGGAGTGTCACATCCTAGCTTCTGGTGCTGCCTAGTGTTTGCACCTTGCTTGCATCATGTTTAAATTTTCGAAACTTGAATTGAGGAAATTTGGAAGCCTCAAATTATAATTCAAGAAAGGCATAGAACCCTGGAAAATTGCATTCAATGCTTCTCAAAATGTTCCTATTAACTGTTTGATATTTTTGGCAAGGGTTTTGCACCAATCCAAAAATAATGAACATTTGTAGGAATATTCTGGTCACGAAATTAAATCTTATTGTATTTGACTTTGGGCATTTAAATACTATAAATAATTTAAATATTCAAATAATGTTGGAACTATTATTGGGCCACTGAAATAATTCAGCAAGTGTCCATGAATATTTTCAGGATTTTAGGAAATGCCTTGGTATTTTTCCTAAGCTCAAAACAGAGGCAAATAATTAGAAAACAAAAACAAATTAGAAAATAGAAGAGAGGGAGAGCTTACCTGCCCTCACCTGTGCAGCCACCAGAGAGGCCACCCTAGCACTGTAGAGGCCCAGCCCACAGGGGCATGACCGTCTTCTACCTCTGCTAGTAGGCAGAGGCGAACCAGAGCACGACGCCGGCTGCGCCAGCTCCTGCTTCGCGCTGGCTAGCTCTCCTTTCCCCCCATGCCCTCGAGACGCGAAGCAGCTCCCTGGCCCACTCCCTCACTCTCCCCGTGCTCCTCCTCCCCTATGTCTCTCTCTCACGCGCACACCCGAGCGTTGCCGTCGCCGCTGATCGCCATAGCCGTGGCCAACGGCCACCGCACCCCCTGCCGACATGCCCATCGACTCCGCCGCGACGCCTCGTGCCTCCAAGCAGAAGAACGCAAGCCGGTGATCTGAGCCGTCGATTCACCGGACCCCGTGCCTCCCCTGCCTTGCCAGCAGCACCAGCAGACTCGCGGTGAGCCCCCGAGTCGTTTCCACCTTATTCCCTGGTCGCATTTGACCTCTAGGCCATAGCCCCGCCTTGGCCGAACTCCGGCCGCCGCCATGGCCGACGAGCTCGATGCTCCTGCGCTCTCCCGCTCGCCCCAGCACCACCAACATGCTCATGGCGTCCCTGGGAAGCGAATGCACCGTGCCGTTTGCTCTAGCTCGTGCTGAAACCCTGCACCCGCTCAAGCCCGAGCTCGGCCGCCGCTAAACCTCATCGCCGACATCGTTTCTGGCCACCCCGCGGCCTCCCGTCCGGTCCTTTGAATGCGGACGGGCGAGAGGACCTCCCTGGTGCCAGCAGCGCGACGAACTGCCGTCCCTAACGCGAGTCCGGCAAGCTCTCGCCGTCGGTTCGGTCATCGGCGGCGTAGATCCGGTGATGCTGACGTGGCTTTAGCTTAATTAGGCCTAACCACTAATTAGCACTAACCAAATTGACCCTATGGGTCAATGACGTGTGGGACCCGACCCCTAATTAACCTATTAGTTTACGTCTAATTAAACTGGTTTAGTCACTATGAGACCGACATGCAGGACCCACGCGTCAGGTTTGACCTGACCGGGTCTGTTGACCTGCTGACATCATGCTGACGCAGTAAAGAATTTTCTGGATTTAAACTTATTTAGAAAATTCTAGAAATTGTTACAAACTTCAAAAAATCATATAAAATCAACCGTAGCTCAGAATTAAATAAATTATATATGAAAAATTATCAGAAAAATCCAATCTATCCATCTGTACCATTTTCATGCATTTTAGAACAACTTAAGGCCACTGTTTAGGACAAATCAAATGAATGGTATTTAAATAACCACATGTGGAGTTTGAATTTGAACTTTGGGTTCAAACCAACTTCATTTAATTGTGTTGCTAGTTGCATTAGCTCAATCAACAACATATTGCCATGTAATTATCATGCATCATTTTGTGCATTGCATTGATTGTGTTCCTTCTCTGTTGCCGATGGTTGTGCCCTCGATAGACGTTGTACCGACGCTGTGATTGTTGACCCTGATGATGACCCAATGATATCTTCAGAAGTGCCAGGCAAGCAAAACCCCCTTGTTCATTCCGATACAATCCCACTCCCTCGCCCCTGCTCTCTTTTAGTACATTAGGACAACAATGTTTCAACTGTTACATGCTGCGCTAGCTGAACCCCTTTCCTTTGCATGACCTGTCATTGCCACAGTAAATAGATGAAACCCACTAGCATGAGTAGGAGTTGTTTGAGCCCTGATGTGCCTACTCATTCATGCTTGTTTGTCATGCCTGCTACTGCTTAGAGTTGAGTCAGGTCCGATTCATTGGGGATGAATTGGAATGTGGTGAACATGTCCTACTGTTGAGAGCTAAGTGTGTGAACACGATTTGGTAAAGGTAGTGGTGAGAGGCCATGTAGGAGTACACAGTCGGTTGTCTCATTGCAGCCGTCCTCAGGAACTGAGTTCTGTGTTTTTGATCCATGAACAGTTACAACCACACATTGGGCTCCGGGCGCTCCAACCTCTCTCGGCTTATTAATCAACTCGATCTCTATCCAGGAGTTGCAACTAGTTTCTGGTGTTTGTAGGAGATGTTAGTAGTCTACAAAGTGGCACCCGGTACAGGTGGGCTTGGGACAGACTAGGCACAGTGGCACGGTGTACCAAGTGGCACCCGGATGGTGGGCTTGGGAACCGTGCACACATCGTTTGGGGCCGTGAGCGACACCCCGGCCGGATCTCCTTGCGGATGGAACCCGAATAGGCGATAAACCTGGACAAGAGACTTGTGTGGTTAGTCAGGTCGTGGCCGACTCCCTCACCAGGCTTCCGCTTGAAGGTTGCCGAGATACACGACATGTACATGGTGGTAATTGGCGAGAGCGTGTGTGAAGAGTACACCCCTGCAGGGTTATCATTATCTATTCGAATAGCCGGATTCCTCGGATATGGAAACTTGGACCCCTTGCATAGTTCATAGAAAAGTGAAAGTGGCTACTCTAAAATGCGCAAGATAAGTGTGAGTTCTATGGATGGCGTTCTCACAGGGAGATGGGAGCGGATACATAGTGGTGTATTGATATGGTGAATACGTGGACTCGTGTGCGCCACCTCAAAAGAGTTGCTTGCAGTCATAGTTTAGGTTAGCCACTGAGTCAAAGCTCGCTTGCTGCAGTTAAACTCCACCACCCCCTTTGTTGATACCGATGCATATGTAGCTAGTTCTGATGCAAGTCTTGCTTGGTACATTTGTACTCACGTTTGCTTAATTTATGTTTTTGCAGAGAGACCTCGGTCTCACCAGTAGTTCCGCTTGGACTTCGACGTTTAGCTCGTTACCTCAGCTACGATCTTGTACCCTTGGGAGGGTCTTGTAGATAGTCAGGCTCCTCAGCCTTCTTCATTTTTAGTTGTCTATACTCAGACAAGTTAAGCTTCCGCATGTGCTTTGACTTGTATGCTCTGAATGTTGGGTCATGAGACCCATGTTTGTAATATCTCGCTCCTCGGAGCCTAATGAATAAATACTTGAGTCGTAGAGTTATGTTGTGATGCCATGTTGTATTTACACATATCGAGCATATTGTGTGTATGATTGAAATGCTTGGTATGTGTGGGATCCGACAACCTAGTTGTTTATCCTTGGTAGCGTCTCTTATGGGGAAATGTAGTCTTGTGCTTCCATGAGCCATAGTAGTCAGCTACAACCCAGTTCACCGGAGTCCTGCTAGCCCAGCACTACTGCTCCGGAGCACTTGACTGGCCGGCATGTGATTCACTTCGTTCCTGTGTCTGTCCCTTCGGGGAAATGTCATGCGGTGACATCCAGAGTCCTGCTTAGCCTGCTACAGCCCGGGTTCCCGGAGTCCTGTTAGCCCGGTGCTACAGCCCGGATTCACACGCTGCTGACCGACATGCTCGATGTTGATTCATGTATGCCTGTCCCCGTAAGTTAGTGCCACTTTGGGTTCACGACTAGTCATGTCGGCCCGGGTTCTCTATCATATGGATGCTAGCGACACTATCATATACGTGAGCCAAAAGGTGCAAATGGTCCCGGGCCATGGTAAGGCGACACCCGTGGGAATACCGTGCGTGAGGCCACAAAGTGATATGAGGTGTTACAGGCTAGATCGGTGTGACTTAGAATCGGGGTCCTGACAGCTTTGGTATCAGAGCCTTGTCGGATTTCGGGTTCCGGCAGACCCTTGTGGTTCGAACACTGGGGTGCGCGCGGATATTTCGCCTCCTACCTACCTGCACCCTCCGCCATGCTAGGATCTAAACTAAGGAAAGAACAACACAAGAGACACAGGGTTTATACTGGTTCGGGCCACCGTTGTGGTGTAATACCCTACTCCAGTGTGTGGTGTGTGGATTGCCTCTTGGGCTGATGATGATGAACAATACAAGGAAGAACAGCCTCGCGAGGGTCTGTTCTTGGCTGAGGCGATGAATTGCTGGGAAGAGTTCAGCCACCTCTCTCTCTCTCTCTGCTCTCCTCCGACCGACCCCCTTGCTGTGTGGGTGGCTGGTCCTATTTATAGAGGCCCTGGTCCTCTTCCCAAATATCGAGCGGGAAGGGAGCCAACAATGGCGGGCTAATTTGAAGGGGGACAGCAAGTATCAGCTATCCTGACAAAAGTAGTCTTCGCCTGCGCAAAGCTCTGGTGATGACGCCGTCTTGGGCTCCACGGTGACCTCCGTCTCGTAGTCCTCCTAGTCTTGGTCTCGTTGCACCGAAATGGCAACCTTTGCCTGAAGCCTCGGTACTCCGCGGCTGTGGTTGCCCCCTTTGCACCAAAGAGGAAAGGAGGACGCTGTGTGGGCTGGCACCCGCCTGGCGCCCTGAGTTGTCATGGCTTGCGTCATGGGTACCTCGTGATGTACCCCGCCTTGATCTCTCCGCCTCCTCGTGAGCCAGCCTGACAAGGCCGTGCCTGAGGAAGCTTCGCGTCGTCTGCCCCGCGAGGCTTGGCCCCTCGCGAGGGTCTTGGGTTTGTGTTGGTGAAGATGGGCCGTGCTGGGCCCCCCTTTGAGCTATGCCGCAGGCCGCAGGCAGGCAAGTCTGGGGACCCCCGTACCCAGAACGCCGACAGTAGCCCCCGGGCCCAAGGTGCGCCCAGACTTGGCCGTGCAGGGAGGCAGAAGGGCAAGAGCGAAGCGCCGCGGGCCCTAACAGCCTGCGGCCTTGGGCACCGCGTGGCGGTTGACTGGACGTGGGCGCCTCAGCAATCGCGCGAGTTGATAAAGGAGTGGCATCCGCCTAGGCCCTGCTTCTCGCTTTCTCCGGTTGCTGCTCAGATCCCCTTTCTTGCGCCTCTCCTTCCTTCCTCCGAGATTTCCAGATCTGCTCTGGCCGCGCGGCCTAGGGAGCCATGGCGCCTCGTCAGCCCCCGGCCGCAGCTTGGTACTTATCTGCCCTGGACTTGCCGAACGTGTCAGAGGCGGGCCTTGCCCGGTTGTGCCAGATGGCGACGGCGTGGGGCATCGACGGGGAGAAGGTGTTCAAGGCCGGCTCCGCCACCCCTGATGGTCAAAGAAGCACCTTCTATCCGCTCTTCGTAAGTGCCATTGTTGCTGGCCTGGTGCCTCCCTTCTCCGAGTTCTTCCTCTCTGTCCTCCGCCATTACAAGCTACAGGCTCTGCATCTCCATCCCAACTCCATCCTCCTCCTGGCATTCTTTGCTTATTATTGCGAAGCACATGTTGGGCTGCAGCCCTCAGTGGCCTTGCTGCGCCACTACTTCTACCTCCGGACCTCCCGTGGGACCGCTTCCGCGTGCGCGAGCTTTGTCGCGTCCGGCGGCGCCATTGCCATCTCGAACTCTGGGAAGAGGATTGAGGGCTTCAGGAGCAAGTGGATCTTGGTGGATGCTGGGCGCATCCACCCTCGGCTGATCCTGCCCACGGAGCAGCCCACGAGCTCCAGCAACTGGGGTCGAGCGGAGCTCGCGGATCCCTGCGCGAAGATGGTGTTGGAGAAGATGGACGCGGATCTGAGGCCGACCGACATGGCGGCGGCAAAGCTGACCGGCGCGTCGCGGCTGAGGGAGTTCCTGGAGCACTGGCTCGCTCCGCTTCGGCAGTACTCGCTTCCAATGTGGAGGCCCCGTCCGAACCCTGCGGCCTTGGCCGACGGAGACCTGGCTGCGGTTCTCCAATCTCTGGTCGGGGGCAATGTGGCGAGGCTGGAGGGCGCTCCTATGCCCTTGTTCCTCTGCAACGACTAGGAGCGGGTGGTGAAGTCCATGCCCGTCTTCAACGGGGATGGGCCAGTGCCCCTGGAAGCTCCCGAGGAACCGGTGGATGTGCCCTCCGGCGACTCCAGCGAAGAGGAAGAGGGAGGGGAGCGTAGAAGAGGGCCTGACTCCGAGGCGACTGACGGAGAGTCGAGGGCTCCCCTCCCCCGGTGCAGGTCCCGCGTTCTCCGCCTCTCTCCGAATGATGACGACGAGGATGATGACGAAGATGACGACGAGCAGGACGGCGGGAGCTCGCCCCCGATCCCGAAGAAGGACAGGACCGGGATGATCTCCCGCGGGTCTCCCCCGGCCCCGGGGCGAACCGCAGACACACCTTCTGCCTCCAAGCTTCCCGAGGTTGACCCTTCCAGCCGGCTTTCAGGCTTCAAATTTAGCCGGAGGCCGCTTGAGCTCGCTGGCGACGTCTCGTAAGCATTCGATTCTTGTCTTTATATCTTGCTCTAGTTCTGAGGCTTGACGTCCGCATCTTTGGATAGGTTGGCGCCCGCAGCAATGAAGCCGAAGGGGGCTCCCGAGGTTCCATCCGTGGCGGCGCTTCTGCCCGCGAAGGAAGGTGACCGCGACGCACAGGCTTCTCCTGCCCGGTCGTCCTCGCGAGGTTTGGCTGAGCCGGCTGGGGCGAGCTCAGCCCCCATGGCCCAAGTGGCTCCCGAGGTGCTCTTGCCTGCCGCCGCCACTACAGCTGTCGGGGCGCGGCAGACTCCGCTTCAGGATGCTGCGGCTGCACTGCCGCCTTCTCCTCCTACTCCACCGGCCGCTGTCTCTCCATCTCCTTCTACCGTTCTGGATCGTGCTGTTGCTGAGCTGGACCGACTGCGGTAGGATCTCCTTGGCGCCGACCCCCGCTTGGTGGCCGGGCGTTTGGAGCTGGCTTCTGGATGAGTTCGCTCCGACGCCTCGATTTGGGCGGCGCTGGTCCAGGCCTCGACGGCATGCGATGAGGAGAAGAAGGCCGTCCTGGAGGCGAAGGCTGCCCGTGATGCAGCCTTGGGGGAGGTGGTCGACGTCCGCGGTTGCTGCAAGGCGCTGGTGGACGAGCTGCAAGGCCTGTGGGATCGGCTCGCGAAAGAGGTCCACCTTCACCAGTAGCAGGAAGAAGGCGTGAAGGCTCGTGAGGCAGCCGTCGAGGGCTAGGAGGCCAAGCTCAGGAAGCGCCGCGACCGTCTAGGCGCACTGGAGCAGGAGTTGGGGGCGAGGAAGGCCGAGCTGGACGGCAAGGCCCTGGTTCTTGCCGAGGACCATGCGGCCTTCACGGAGTTTGAGGCGAAGGCTCGCTCCTCGCTGAGGACGCTTTATGACAGAGGCCTGGAGAGTCCACTGGCCGGCGCCGAGGACGGCCCCGCCAAGCTGCTTCCCTTCTTGGTTCACGCTCTTGAAGATGTCGCCCTTGGCCTTGGCCCCACGGCCGAGGCCGAGGCGCGTGTCCTGTCTTCTGCAGCACTGACGCGGGTCCTCACCCACATCTACCTTCGCGATCCCGGTGTCGACCTCAACAGCCTGCTGGAGCCAGTGAGCGGTGAGCGTGCCACTGCCGCTGCCGAGGCCGTGAAGGGTCGCGCGGAGGCTCTGCTGGGGAAGTTCCGGGCCTTCAGCGCCAAGCCGGAGCAAGGCGCTGCCGACCATGCTGCTCCGTGAGGCGAACCCGCTCCGCGCTGCTCCCCCGCCGCCAAGTGACTCCGTCGTGGCTCCTGTCCTGCTTTTAATTCCTGCACACGTATCATGCCTCGGGGAGGCGATTAAACTTGCGTTTGGCATTGAAATAACAATGTGGACTGTAATATTTGCTTTTGAATTCCTTGAAATTAGCGCTTTTTCTTCCTACTTGCTTACGTTCTACGCCGGCAGAGCCCGACCCCGTGCGTACCTCACCCCAGCAATAGTCCCGACCGAAAACCAGGACGGGACCAAGGAGTGAGGGGCTACGTGACAAGTTAGGCTCCTGAGTCACGATGCTCAGGAGTCCTCCTTGGCGCACGAACAGTAAGTAGGGAGGTGTGATGCGGGTGGATCCACCATTCTACATCTGCAGAGCCCAGCCGCGCGCGTGCCTCACCTAGCGATGGTCCCGACCGGAAACCAGGACAGGGCCACGGAGTGAGGGGCTACGTGACCAGTTAGGCTCCTAAGTCGCGATGCTCAGGAGTCTCCCTTGACGCTCAAATGGTCTTCGTACCTTGGCTCCGCTCGGGGAGAGACGTGCGACGAACCAAGCCCGGGGGGGACCTGGCCGGGCAACGTGCGTCTGGGTGTGACCCAGGCGCAGCCCCCGTGCCCAGCCCCCTCGTGCGGCACTCCCGAGGGGAGGCGTTATGATGAGGCTAGACACCGAGCTCTGGGCTCCCTAAGGTTGATGCGGCCCGGGGGCCACCCTTAGTTGTTTATCACCAGCGCGGAGCATAGTGCTACCGTATGTGTACGGGCATAGCCGCTCCTCGGCAGTGTCGTCAGCCAGCGCGGAGCATGGTGCTTCCACTGGTACGTGGGAGGGGCCCCCCTCCGGGAGGAGCCCTTGGGGCGTGTACAGCCCCGCCCTGACACGTGGCTGGCACGGTAGGGCCTGGCGAGGTGTATCTGGGCACCCGTGAGCCAGCGCGAGACTCACGGGGCCCTACCTCTAGGCGGGTTGCGCCTGGCACTGGGCCTTATCTTGTGATGTGTCCCTGCAAATTTGGTTAGATGTCGGCACTCTACGTCCTCGGGTCCCGGCCCTCGAGCTGGTCTCAGCCGTTGCTGGTATGCCAGGTCGTGTTGCCATGGACAAGGCTAGAGGGTGAGGGCTGGAGAGCCAGTAAGAGCCCTGAGTCGCGATGCTCAGGTGCACCCCTTTAACGTGCAAGTAGTCGGCATGGAGGAGAAGAGGTGTCGTGGACCGGCATCAGATAATCAAGCATGGTGGGTCTAACGCATAATCGGAAATAAATGCAAATGGGATACATGCCACTGGGCCTGGCCCGGGCGGCTTGGGGATCATGCAGCCTGAGGGGCGCCCCCAACAAGGTAAGCTAATCAACGCGAAATAAAAGGGATACACGTCGCAGGGACGGACCCACGCGACCTGGGAATAATGCAGCCCTGGGGGCACTCCCAGCTGGAAGTGAAACTCGAAAGATGTCGCCTGATGGTGTTGAGGATGACGAGGTGTTGGTGTAGCAGGCTCGGGGGGCTGCGGGAGCCGATCCTCATGAGCCCCCCAGGCCCAGGGGCCTCGGGAGGCTCCGGAGGCGCTGGCGGCTCCTCGCGGGCCATCTCCATCTCTGCCAGGGCTGCGGAACGCCTGGCCTCTCATGCCTCCGTGATGCCCCTCATGAGGCGTTGGTACGCGTCAGCCGCGTTCAGCAAGTCATAAGGCATGCGAACGTAGCTATGGGGTGGACCTTCGTAGCGCCCCACTCGCGAGGGCCAGAGGCACTCTAGAGAGACGACTCGGTTGAGCCCTGGTATGTCGATGCAGACGCGCAGCCCACCATCCTCGCCTGGATGGGGGCCACTGCTGGTAGGCGGCGGGCGCCTCTCATGACTCTTGACTCCTGTAGCTCCTGAATGTCCTTGGTGACGAACTCCTGTGGGTCTGGATCTCCTTGCCGTGCTCCTTCTTGAGGGAAACGTGCTCCAAAACATGCCTCCATGTGGTGCCCAAGCGCCTCCCTCGTGACCCTAGCTAGGTCGGTGGCCCTCCAGGGGAGAGCCCCCGAGCCCTGCCTGAGGAGGGCGCCAGGCGCGCTTTCCTATGCGATGGAGGGAGGCTCCCCCTGGGCAGGCGCGGGCCCAGAGGGGCCTGCCTCGTGAGTGGTCGAGCCGGACGATGTCTTCTTCTTCTTGGGGGAGGTCTCGGGAGGCCTCCTACTTCCACGACCTGGGTCTTCCAATGACGCGGCCTGAAAGGCTCGTTCCAGGGAACACACCGCGTCCTTCTCTTCACAGGGCACCGTGATGACTCTGTCGCTTCCTGGCATCTTGAGGACGTTGTAGCCGTGGTGAGTTACGGCCATGAACTTGGCCAGCGCTGGGTACCCAAGGATGGCATTGTACGGAAGGCGAATGTGAGCGACGTCGAAGTCGATGAGCTCAGTGCGGTAGTTGTCGCGTGCCCCGAAGGTGACAGGGAGGCGGACCTGCCCAATCAGGACCGTGGAGCTGTCAGTGATACCGGAAAAGGGATTGGTTGGCTGAAGCTGGCTGTAGGGCACTTGAAGGTTGTTGAACGTCTCCACGGACAGGACGTTGAGCCCTGCCCCGCCATCGATGAGGGTCTTGGTGACCACCACGTTGCTGATGATTGGGGAACAAAGCATCGGGAGGACTCCGGCTGTCGCCGCACACTTGAGCTGATCTACTGAGCTGAACGTGATGGCGCATGCCGACCACCTGAGAGGGCGTGTGGCTTCGAGTCTGGGGAGTACTACGTTCACTTGGCAGGCGAACTGCTTGAAGATGCGCTGAGAGGCTGGGGCTTGAGCTCCGCCCAGGATGCAGGCGATCGCGCGTGGCTCCTGGAAGCCCCCAGCCTCCTCGTCCTGATGGCGGTCCTTGTTTCTCCTTGGCTGCAGCGGTAGCGGTGGGAGGCCTGCGTTGCCTAGCGGGCGATCCTCGCGAGGCTGATCCCTCTAGTCTCCCTCGCGAGGCTGATCCCTCCATCCTCTCTCGCGAGGCGGGTCTTGCCAGCGATCCTGGCGAGGTTGGTCGCGCCACCCTTGGCGTGGCCCATGGTCTTCCCAGCGTCCTGCGTTTCTTCCTCCTCCTCAACCATAGCCCCGGTCACCGCGGTCGGGGCGATGGACGATCCTTCCTTCACGCACGGCTCGTAGTTCTTGGCATTCGTTGGTGTTGTGGGTGTGGAGGTCGTGGTACACGCAGTACCGGCTGCCCTTGGGAGGTTCGGGCTGATCTCTGCCCCGCTTTGTGTCTGGTTCTGCCGCGAGCATTGCAGCCCCCTTGCGCTTCACATCCTTGGCCTTGAGCTTCTTCTCTTCTGGGTCTACGGCAGGCAGCTCGAGGAGGGAGAGACGCCCCTCCTCAGCCTGGCGCACTTGTTTGCCAAGTTGAACAGCTCCAAGGAAGTGCACAGGTCTTCATGCATCGCTGGTTCCTCCTTCATCTTGACGTCGTGCACGCCGTCGGTGAAAGCTGAGATGATGGCCTCCTCAGTCACCTTGGGGATCTTGAGGCGTGCGTTGTTCAAGCGCTGGATGTACTTCTGCAGGGTTTCCCCGGGTTGTTGCTTGATGCGGCGCATGTCGCTCACGGCGGGTGGCCGGTCGCGAGTACCTTGGAAGTTGGCAATGAAGCGGGTGCGCATCTCTTCCCAGGAGGAGATTGTGCCTGGAGCCAGGTTCAGGAGCTAGGTGCGGGGCCCGTCCTTGAGCGCCATGGGAAACCAGTTCGCCATGACCTTCTCGTCTCCGTTGGCAGCTTCGATGCCCAGCTCGTAGAGCTAGAGGAACTCTGCAGGGTCGGCCGTGCCGTCGTAGCATGGAGGCAGGTCTGGTTTGAACTTGCCGGGCCACGCGACGCTGCGTAGTTCGGTGGTGTAGGCGCGGCAGCATGCTGTGGCCACGGGAGGCCTTGGGTGACGGAGAGCCTGGTCTTGCATGTCCCCGTGCGCTGGAGCAGGGGGGATGGTCGCGACGTGCTGGAGCAGGGAGCGCCCGGGCAGCTTCTGGCGAGCGAGGAACTTCTTGGCAGCTCTGTTCTTGCTGCGCTGGCACCTGACGGAGCGGGTTCCGCGCAGGGGCCATGTGCCTTGGAGCCATGGTGTCTTCTTGAGGAGGAGGCGGCCGGGGCGCCGCCGGAGCCTCTTCGCCCGCGCGGGGCGGGGTGCGGTGCAGCGGAACGGACGGCGCGGAAGAGCCCCCTGCAGCGCGGACGAGCTTGGCGACGCGGTCGAGCCATTATTCGGAGACGTCGTCGACAGGACGGTAGAGCAGGAGCTCATTTGCCGCGATGTGTGTAAGCCGAGCCTCCATGGGCGCGCGGAGCGCGTGGGATGAAGATCCAGCTGGGGCGAGTGAGGGAGTTGCGGTGCGGCCGTCTTGCCGCACGGACGGATGCTGGGACAACGCTTGCCGCTCGTCCCCCGCCGGGCCGGTGGCGGCGTTGACGGCAGGTGACGGGGAATGGCGCGGATGCCCGCCGACAGGGAACGTTTGGGCGACGCGAGAAGCGAGTGCGGCCCGGCGCTCGGCACGGGCCCGACGAGCGTCAGACATGGGCGTGCCGGTCGGAGGAGAACGGGGCAGTGGAAGACGAATTCCGGCGCACCCCTACCTGGCGCGCCAAATGTTGGATTTCGGGTTCCAGCAGACCCTTGAGGTTCGAACACTGGGGTGCGCGCGGAGATTTCGCCTCCTACCTACCTGCACCCTTCCGCCATGCTAGGATCTAAACTAAGGAAAGAACAACACAAGAGACACAGGTTTTATACTGGTTTGGGCCACCGTTATGGTGTAATACCCTACTCCAGTGTGTGGTGTGTGGATTGCCTCTTGGGCTGATGATGATGAACAATACAAGGAAGAACAGCCTCGCGAGGGTCTGTTCTTGGCTGAGGCGATGAACTACTGGGAGGAGTTCAGCCACCTCTCTCTCTCTGCTCTCCTCCGACCGACCCCCTTGCTGTGTGGGTGGCTGGTCCTATTTATAGAGGCCTTGGTCCTCTTCCCAAAGATCGAGCGGAAGGGAGCCAACAATGGCGGGCTAATTTGAAGGGGGACAGCAAGTATCAGCTATCCTGACAAAAGTAGTCTTCGCCTGCGCAAAGCTCTGGTGATGACGCCGTCTTGGGCTCCACGGTGACCTCCATCTCGTAGTCCTCCTGGTCTTGGTCTCGTTGCACCGAAATGGCAACCTTTGCCTGATGCCTCGGTACTCCGCGGCTGCGCTTGCCCCCTTTGCACCAAAGAGGAAAGGAGGACGCTGCGCGGGCTGGCACCCGCCTGGCGCCCTGAGTTGTCATGGCTTGCGTCATGGGCACCTCGTGAGGTACCTTGCCTTGATCTCTCCGCCTCCTCGTGAGCCAGCCTAATGAGGCCGTGCCTGAGGAAGCTTCGCCTCATCCGCCCCGCGAGGCTTGGCCCCTCGCGAGGGTCTTGGCTTTGTGTTGGTGAAGATGGGCCGTGCTGGGCCCCCCTTTGAGCCACGCCGCAGGCCGTAGGCTGGCAAGTCTGGGGACCCCCGTTCCTAGAACGCCGAGAAGCCTGACTGCCTGCAGGATTACCAAGCCAAGCTGGTCGAAGTCGTGTCTAGAAATGCTTTAGTTATATAAGGGAACTGATTGTGGATGGGAACGTAAGGCTCTTTTTACTCCTTATCCTCATGACCTTCTGATCTGAGTCATCTTATCTTTTCTACGGGGTTAAGAACTAGGCTTCTCTTCTATCTCTCAGGATGACGTGTTACTAAACCGTAGTTGCCTAGGATTGTTGAGTTCAAGCCTCAGTTCAATTCCTACTACTTCCATATGTTCATAGCTGGCCTCAGAACCTTAATATTGTGATGTTGAGTGGTTATCCGACCATTTTTGCAGGATGTCTCAAATCAATTTGAGCATTTACAACCGTTATGATGTCCGAGTCATCCCAGGTTTCTAAACAATATGATGCATCTGCAAATCCCTTCCTCCCATTCCTGATGTCCTTTTGGGCCAGATTAAGCACACTAATCGGTGAGTTGAGGTACTCTATTGCCTCGACATATATGTTGGAGTTGTTATTATGACACTAGGGTATCTTAGAGTTAGTAATCTAGCCATGTTTGGTGTTCCCAGTGTGATGATTCTGGCCCCCATTCTCGAAAGCATCTCGTGATGTTATTTAGTTAGTAGGTATTCTACTCCTGGGTTTTTGACCCAAGGTTCACTCTACTTACCTCATGTTGATAGTATTTGCTAGTTCCTTTAGGATATTAGTAACCTTTGCGATAGTCCTCGAGGTCTGTGGTATTTCCTTCTTCCAAATACCATGAACCATTAAGGCGGAAGTTCTTTCAACCAAAAGATCACCATTAGAGTACACCTGAGGAGTTCTCCATTCATAATTGTGATTCTGCCAGTTCTACCTTTCTGCATGGGTTATCCGGAAGAAATGTTGAACTTGCTCGATATACTAATCTATGAATCCACAACTCAGAAAGATATATGTTCCTTGAGTTGACCCTCCTCAGCTGTATTCCGACCCTAGTCTATCACTTGATAGTCAGGAATAGTTGTGCATTCAGGTTCATCAATGCCTATTATTCTTGTGGTCCGTCAAGCCATTCTATTCTGGAATGACTAGGAGAAACAAACTTCAGTACCTTGTCCATTTCTAGGATTGGGTCAAAGCAATTGTACTTCGCAGATCAAAATGCCAATCCAGCTTTTGCTCTGTTCTACCTTGAAGTGTTACTATATTCATGTCAAGAATGTCATGAGAATTGCACCACCTCTTATGAATTCTTGACGAAGTGATACTTCTCTCCATCATTATCCATTCCTCGGTCCCGTGTTGTTGTAACCGCAATGACGACAAGTGAACTGTGTGTGTGAAATCAATACTCCTAGCAACCTCGTTGCTTGGTAGTTAATGGACAATACTCTCACTCTTAGCGTGTTGGTTATTGAATCACTATTCTAGGATTGATCGTGCTACCTAGTCCTTATGTCTGGTGCACTCTTTGATCAATGAGTTGGGATTTTGTCAAACCCTTGCTATGTTGATCATATCATCTTGCCCTGAAAAGCAAGATTGTTCTTGAGCTTAATAACACATCGGTGGGTTGTGATTTTCCAAATATCTTCTTGGAAGTATCACCAGGTTGTCACCTGACCACTATGATGAGTTCGTGATCAAGTTGGTTTTTTGTAACCACCCCTTCTCCAAGAATCTGAGTTGGATACCCTGAACTGGTTGGTTAAGTTGAACAATAACTTGGAGAGTTGGAAGATAAAAGCTTTATCAAAATTAGTTCATTTTAGGGGATATCTTGTATGTGTGTTGAAGAAAGATGATATCTTCACCAATTGGTCCTCGTGATCAGTTGTTGGATCTATTGTCTTGTCAAAACTTTGACTTGAGTATTGGCTATCGTCAAGTCAAATTAGAACCAACGATGTTCGTAATGCTGCCTTACTCGTGGTTGATCCCTCGAGCATACACCATTACATCTTTTGGTCCGACCAATGCTATAACCTTGTTCACATAGTTGTGGAATTCCATCTTCATGGAAATCTCGATGATTGTTGTTGAGCTCATCATCAACATTTCATCTTGTCCATGATTCTTGTTGAATATCTAAGTTAGTGTTGGAAACTTTTGTAAACATTTCTTCATCTCCCGTTCATGAAGTATATGTTTTGGTGAAAGAAGTGACTTTCTCCAAGTTCACGTGCATTAGGTGTAAGTTGCCGCCATGAATTTGAGAAAGGTTTGTTTTGTTTCCTCTGGAATCATCCAAAATCAGTCATGCATACGTGCGAAGTATTATATGGTTTGGTAGATTAATTACCTCCATTCCATATGTATTCCCTAGCACACCAAGCCACTGATTGACTTGTTCAAGGAAAATAAGTCTATGCTTGGGATCTAATCCATGGACTTGCGTAAAGACTTCGAAATCCTTGATGATGGTTCCCGACCAGAACTCGATAGTGTTTTATTATAAGACTACTATGTGGTCATTCTTGTCTTGGACAACATGCTCACATGTATGGAGCAGAACCAGCTCGTGTTTTGGAGCTTGCTATCGTAGTTCATCTCCCGAGAGTCTCGCAATGTTATCTCGTCGACTTGTGTTGCAACCTTTCCTTTCTAGGCATGTTGTCTGGAAAAAATCATGTTACCAGTCAGATCTGAATCTCAGGCAGATGTGATGGTTGGGACGTTTTCCCAAGAGCTATAATATTGGTCTCTCGATAACCGGTAAAGTGGATGATGTGGCCAACACACCCAACCGGAAGACCTGTTATTGTAGTATCTTGTTTGAACAAGTTGGCCACTTCCCCATAAGGATCTAGTAGAATTTATTCCAATAGTAGTTCCTTATGGATTTTTGTGTTCCCGAAGTCCGACCTTTTACTTGATGTCCTAGATACCAAACCATATCAATAACTGGGTTATGCTAGCACATCAAGGAGAACATTAGAAGCGGAGTGCTAAATGTCTCTCAGTCGATCATCCAGATTTTGATCCCTTGGCCTCGCTAAGGTGAAACCTGAGAAAGTGTTATCTTTCTTTGTATCTGCATCCTCCACCATTATTCATCATGGTAGTATGTTGTGTTGCCAGGATCCTTGACATGGATATTGGTAAAACTTGTTGAATATGGAAATGCTCAAGCTCTTGAGAGCACGCGCAAGCAAAATCATCCCTTGCGTTGTCTTCAACAAAGTAGTCCACATCTTCCATTCTAGTCTGGGTATGCCATCCTTTCGAACTCCTTCAAACGATCATTTGTGCATTTCCTTAGGCTGGTATAGAGAGTTTCAATGATCTCTGTATCAAAAGTAATTCTTTTTGCCACTTAAAGGAATAATTCTACGAGTCACCTCCTCCAACATGTCTCGTTAGGGAATCATGGCAAATCAACTCCTCGCTACATTGACAACCGTTCACCACCTTCTTAAGTGTGGAATTGTTGCCTACCTAGTGAACCTTTGCCATTTGTTTCTTCCATCCCTATTGATGTATGCTTGTGTCTCAACTCGAGAGAGTTACTGTGTCTCATCCCGTGAGTTGATCGTGAATTGCTCGATCTTCGAGAAGATCGTTTCCTGTAGAATCTCTTTTTGTCGTCATCGAGTTGAATGAAGATTTCAAAAGCAAAGACGTCAAGGTCAAATATGCAGCAATGGATCATGAAGACTGTGTCAGCTCCGTGCCCGCTCTGTCTTCTTACCTCACGTCTTGAATCTCGGGACGAGATTCTTATTTAGTGGGGGCGAGTTGTCACATCCAAGCTTCTGGTGCTGCCTAGTGTTTGCATCTTGCTTGCATCATGTTTAAATTTTCGAAACTTGAATTGAGGAAATTTGGAAGCCTCAAATTATAATTCAAGAAGGGTAAAGAACCCTGGAAAATTGCATTCAATGCTTCTCAAAATGTTCTTATTAACTGTTTGATATTTTTGGCGAAGCTTTTGCACCAATCCAAAAATAATGAACATTTGTAGGAATATTTTGGTCACTGAATTAAATCTTATTGTATTTGACTTTGGGCATTTAAATACTATAAATAATTTAAATGTTCAAATAATGTTGGAACTATTATTGGGCCACTGAAATAATTCAGCAAGTGTCCACGAATATTTTCAGGATTTTAGGAAATGCCTTGGTATTTTTCCTAAGCTCAAAACAGAGGAAAATAATTAGAAAACAAAAACAAATTAGAAAACAGAAGAGAGGGAGAGCTTACCTGGCCTCACCTGTGCAGCCACCAGAGAGGCCAGCCCAGCACTGTAGAGGCCCAGCCCACAGGGGCATGACCGTCTTCTACCTCTGCCAGTAGGCAGAGGCGAACCAGAGCACGACGCCGGCTGCGCCAGCTCCTGCTTCGCGCTGGCGAGCTCTCCTCCCCCACACCCTTGAGACGCGACGCAGCTCCCTGGCCCACTCCCTCTCTCTCTGACGCGCACACCCGAGCGTTGCCGTCGCCACCGATCGCCGTAGCCGTGGCCACCGGCCACCGCACCCCCTGCCGACAGCCCATCGACTCCGCCGCGATGCCTCGCGCCTCCAAGCAGAAGAACGCAAGCCCGGACGGCCTTCTTCCCCGCCAACGCTGCCGTCCTCGACCTCGGGTGCCGGTGATCTGCGCCATCGATTCGCCGGACCCCGTGCCTCCCCTGCCTTGCCAGCTGCACCAGCAGACTCGCGGTGAGCCCCCGAGTCATTTCCCCCTTCATCCCTGGTCGCGTTTGACCTCTAGGCCATAGCCCCGCCTTGGCCGAACTCCAGCCGCCGCCATGGCCGACGAGCTCGATGCTCTTGCGCTCTCCTGCTCGCCCCAGCACCACCAACATGCTCATGGCGTCCCCGGGAAGCGAACACACCGCGTCGTTTGCTCTAGCTCGCGCTGAAACCCCGCACCCGCTCGAGCCCGAGCTCGGCCGCCGCTAAACCTCGTCGCCGACATCGTTTCCGGCCACCCCGCGGCCTCCCGTCCGGTCCTTTGAATGCGGACGAGCGAGAGGACCTCCCTGGTGCCAGTAGCACGATGAACTACCGTCCCTAACGCGAGTCCGGCGAGCTTTCGCCGTCGGTTTGGTCATCGCCTGCATAGATCCGGCAATGCTGACGTTGCTCTAGCTTAATTAGGCCTAACCACTAATTAGCACTAACCTAATTGACCCTATGGGTCAATAACATGTGGGGCCCGACCCCTAATTAACCTATTAGTTTACGTCTAATTAAACTGGTTTAGTCACTGTGAGACCGACATGCAGGACCCACGCGTCAGGTTTGACCTGACAGGGTCTGTTGACCTGCTGACGTAGTAAAGAATTTTCAGGATTTAAACTTATTCAGAAAATTCCAAAAATTGTTACAAACTTCAAAAAATCATATAAAATCAACCATAGCTCAGAACTAAATAAATTATATATGAAAAATTATCAGAAAAATCCAATCTATCCATATGTACCATTTTCATGCATGTTAGAACAACTTAAGGCCACTATTTAGGACAAATCAAATGAATGGTATTTAAATAACCACATGTGGAGTTTGAATTTGAACTTTGGGTTCAAACTAATTTCATTTAATTGTGTTGCTAGTTGCATTAGCTCAATCAACAACATATTGCCATGTCATTATCATGCATCATGTTGTGCATTGCATTGATTGTGTTCCTTCTCTATTGCCGGTGGTTGTCCCCTCTCGATAGGCGTTGTACCGATGCTGTGATCGTTGACACTGATGAAGACCCAATTATATCTTCAGAAGTGCCAGGCAAGAAAAACCCCCTTGTTCATTCTGATACAATCCCACTCTCTCGCCCCTTCTCTCTTTTACTGCATTAGGACAACAACGTTTCAACTGTTACATGCTACGGTAGCTGAACCCCTTTCCTATGCATGACCTGTCATTGCCATAGTAAATAGATGAAACCCACTAGCATGAGTAGGAGTTGTTTGAACCCTGATGTGCCTACTCATTCATGCTTGTTTGTCATGCCTGCTACTGCTTAGAGTTGAGTCAGGTCCGATTCATCGGGGATGAATTGGAATGTGGTGAACATGTCCTACTATTGAGAGCTAAGTGTGTGAACACGATTTGGTAAAGGTAGTGGTGAGAGGCCATGTAGGAGTACACGGTGGGTTGTCTCATTGCAGCCGTCCTTAGGAACTGAGTTCTGTGTTTTTGATCCATGAACAGTTACTACCAAACATTGGGCTCCGGGCGCTCCAAGCTCTCTCGGCTTATTAATCAGCTTGATCTCTGTCCAGGAGTTGCAACTAGTTTCTGGTGTTTGTAGGTAGTGTTAGTAGTCTACCAAGTGGCACCCGGTACAGGTGGGCTTGGGACAGACTAGGCACAGTGGCACGCTGTACCAAGTGGCACCCGGATGGTGGGCTTGGGAACCCTGCACACATCGTTTGGGGCCGTGAGCGACACCCTGGCCGGATCTCCTTGCGGATGGAACCCGAATAGACGATAAACCTGGACAAGAGACTTGTGTGGTTAGTCAAGTCGTGGCCGACTCCCTCACCAGGCTTCCGCTTGAAGGTTGCCGAGATACACGATGTGTACATGGTGGTAAGTGGCGAGGGCGTGTGTGAAGAAGTACACCCCTGCAGGGTTATCATTATCTATTCGAATAGTCGGATTCCTTGGATATGGAAACTTGGACCCCTTGCATAGTTCATAGACAAGTGAAAGTCGATACTCTAAAATGCGCAAGATAAGTGTGAGTGCTATGGATGGCGTTCTCGAAGGGAGACGGGAGCGGATCCATAGTGGTGTATTGATATGGTGAATATGTGGACTCGTGTGCGCCACCTCAAAAGAGTTGCTTGCAGTCATAGTTTAGGTTAGCCACTGAGTCAAAGCTGGCTTGCTACAATTAAACTCCACCACCCCCTTTGTTGATACCAATGCATATGTAGCTAGTTCTGATGTAAGTCTTGCTGGGTACGTTTGTACTCACGTTTGCTTAATTTATGTTTTTGCAGAGAGACTTCAGTCTCACTAGTAGTTCCGCTTGGACTTCGACGTTTAGCTCGTTACCTCAGCTACGATGTTGTACCCTTAGGAGGGTCTTGTAGATAGTCAAGCTCCTCAGCCTTCTTCATTTTTAGTTGTCTGTACTCAGACAAGTTAAGCTTCCGCATGTCCTTTGACTTGTATGCTCTGAATGTTGGGTCATGAGACCCATGTTTGTAATATCACGCTCCTTGGAGCCTAATGAATAAATACTTGAGTTGTAGAGTTATGTTGTGATGCCATGTTTTATTTACACATAGCGAGCATATTGTGTGTATGATTGAAATGCTTGGTATGTGTGGGATCCGACAACCTAGTTGTTTATCCTTGGTAGCCTCTATTATGGGGAAATGTAGTCTTGTGCTTCGATGAGCCATAGTAGTCTGCTACAGCCCGGTTCACCGGAGTCCTGCTAGCCCAGTACTACTGCTCCGGAGCACTTGACTGGCCGGCATGTGATTCATTTCGTTCCTGTGTCTGTCCCTTCGGGGAAATGTCACGCGGTGACATCTGGAGTCCTGCCTAGCCTGCTACAGCCTGGGGTCCCGGAGTCCTGTTAGCCCAGTGCTACAGCCCGGATTCACACGCTGCTGACCGACATGCTCGATGTTGATTCATGTATGCCTGTCCCCGTAAGTTAGTGCCACTTTGGGTTCACGACTAGTCATGTTGGCCCGGGTTCTCTGTCATATGGATGCTAGCGACACTATCATATACGTGGGCCAAAAGGCACAAACAGTCCCGAGCCCTGGTAAGGCGACACCCGTGGGAATACCGTGCGTGAGGCCGCAAAGTGATATGAGGTGTTACAGGCTAGATCGGTGTGACTTAGAATCGGGGTCCTGACAAGGAGGGAGTAGTTCTCCCTCGGGGCTGAGGGTATGTACCAGTAGCTATGTGTTTGATCTCTCTCTCTCTCTCTCGTGTTCTTGAGTCGGCACGATCTGGATGTATCGCGAGCTTTGCTATTATATTTGGATCTTATGATGTTTCTCCCCCTCTACTCTCTTGTGATGAATTGAGTTTTCCCTTTGAAGTTATCTTATCGGATTGAGTCTTTAAGGATTTGAGAACACTTGATGTATATCTTGCATGTGCTTATCTGTGGTGACAATGGGATATCACGTGATCCACTTGATGTTTGTTTTGGTGATCAACTTGCGAGTTTCGTGACCTCGTGAACTTATGCATAGGGGTTGGCACACGTTTTCGTCTTGACTCTCCGGTAGAAACTTTGGGGCACTCTCTGAAGTTCTTTGTGTTGGTTGAATAGATGAATCTGAGATTGTGTGATACATATCATATAATCATACCCACGAATACTTGAGGTGACATTGGAGTATCTAGGTGACTTTTAGGGTTTTGGGTGATTTTTGTCTTAAGGTGTTATTCTAGTACGAACTCTTGAATAGATCGATCAGAAAGAATAACTGTGAGTTGGTTTCGTACCCTACAATAATCTCTTCGTTTGTTCTCCGCTATTAGTGACTTTGGAGTGACTCTTTGTTGCACGTTGAGGGATAGTTATATGATCCAATTATGTTATTATTGTTGAGAGGACTTGCACTAGTGAAAGTATGAACCCTAGGCCTTGTTTCCCAGCATTGCAATACCGTTTTCGCTCACTTTTATCATTAGTTACCTTGATGTTTTTATATTTTCAGATTACAAAAACCTATATCTATCATCCATATTGCACTTGTATCACCATCTCTTCGCCGAACTAGTGCACCTATACAATTTACCATTGTATTGGGTGTGTTGGGGACACAAGAGACTCTTTGTTATTTGGTTGCGGGGTTGTTAGAGAGAGACCATCTTCATTCTATGCCTCCCATGGATTGATAAACCTTAGGTCATCCACTTGAGGGAAATTTGCTACCGTGCTACAAACCTCTGCTCTTGGAGGCCCAACAATGTCTACAGGAAGGAGGTTTTGTAGTAGACATCAAGCTCTTTTCTGGCGTCGTTGCCGGGGAGGTTAGCGCATGAAGGTATATCTTTAGATCTTGCAATCAAATCTTTTTGTTTCTTGTTTTATCACTAGTTTAGTTTATAAAAGAAAACTACAAAAAATGGAATTGAGGGTACCTCATATGCTTCATATTTTTTAATATCTTTCATGAAAATAACGATTCCGATAATTCTGCCAAAGTGTTAGAAGAAGAATGCATTAGAATGTTTGGCACTAAATCTTTGAATGATGAGCATGATTGCAATGTTATTAGTATGAACTCTTTGAATATCCATAGTACTAATGATGATTGCACTAGTCATGATGAAAATGTCTCTTATAAGCATGTCAACTTTTGTGGAATACATAGAGCTTGCAAGCACACACCAAATAGGGAAGATAGATTTTGCAAGAGGCATAAGTATTTGGAAACTAAATGGTTGCAAGAAAGGTTAGATGATTGTGCCGAAAGATTCAATATTTATCACCATCCTTGTGAACTTTGCAAACATGGTCATTTAAAGCTCCAATGCTATTTGTTTCATGATCAAATCGTGTCCAAAAATTGTGATAACTTGATTACCCTTGAGCATCATAAAGAGCTTAGTCTTCTTTTGGGGTATGACGAAATCAAACGTATAACTAAGGGTATTCCAAAATTTAATCTTGATAGATTTATTTATTTTGATCTAGAATAATTTTTTATGTATTGTGCGTGAATTGCATTATATTGCCAATTACATAAAGACAAGAAAACAAATAGAAGATGAATAGAATACTAATGAAAGGTAAGAGACTTCCCAATATTCTCCTATTATTTCTTATGATGAATCTGGTAACGAGGAGGAGCCTCCTATTCAACCAATCTCATTAATAAGGAGCTCCGAAAAGAGGATTAAACCCACACATGATGTGAAAAAAATAAAAGACGAAGAGGCAAAGGTAAAAATGTATCCCTCCCAAATGATGTTGCTCCTACTACTTATTGTGATGATGATAATTGTTATACTATTGGTGCTATCCATACTATTAATGATGAGAATGATTATACTTATGATATGAAAAAACCCAAGCTTGGGGATGCTATGTTTGGTGAAAATGACATGTTTGAGAATTTATTTGCTGCAATTAATGTTTGTCCCAAGCTTGGGGATGATATGTTGTATGAAGAGGATATTTTTAATCTACCAAGTTTTGATATGCAAATTTATTATGATGATAGCATGCCTCCTATTTATGATGATTATATTGATGAAAGTGGGTTTGGAAGAGTGTCAACTTTAGGAAGTAATGATCACACTATTTTGGATGGTGTTGAATCTTATTGTGACAATTATGAAAGTGCATTTGGAGAGGTCATGACTTTACTTAGTAGTGATTCCACTATCTTGGAAGAGGTTTCAATCGATTATGATGAGAACAAAGTTGCTACTTATGATAATTATTGTGATGATACGTATGCTATAAAAAGTAGTGATGATAATATTAAAACTTGTCATGATTATGATTACCCTTTTTTTGAACATTACTCTTTTAATGTGGAAACAATTTATAGTATTTGAGTTTCTTATGATACTCCCACTATTCTGAATGAGAAGAATCTTGCTTATGTGGAGAGTAGAAAATTTTCTATGCTTGTAGATCATGAAAATAATGATTTATGTCATGTTTATATTGTTGAATTCATTCATGATTCTACTGAAAATTATTATAAGGGAGGAATATATGCTCATAGGAATTGCAATAATATCAAGTTTCCTCTCTATGTGCTTAAAATCTTGAAGTTATGCTTGTTTTGCTTTCCTATGCAAGTTGATTCTTGTTCCCACAAGTTGTTTGCTCACAAAATCCCTATGCATAGGAAGTGCGTTAGACTTAAATGTGCTAGTCTTATTCTTCATGATGCTCCCTTTATGTTTCAATTCTTATCTTTTATGTGAGCATCATTGAAATCATCATGCCTAGCTAGTGGCGTTAAATGTTAGTGCTTGTTGGGAGGCAACTCAATTTTATTTTTGTTACTTGCTTTTTTTCCGTTTAGTAATAAATAATTCATCTATCCTCTGTTTAGATGTGGTTTTATGGTTTTAATTAGTGTTTGTGACAAGTAGAACCTTTGGGAAGACTTCGGTGAAGTCTTTGTGATCTTGCTGTAAAAAATAGAAACTTTAGTGCTCATGAGTTTTGCTGCCAGTTTTTACTGGAGAGTGAGATTAAGTTGATTCTTTTTGAATATGATTAATAGACAAATTAATCAGGCCTACCAATTTATTTGAGAATTTTTTGAGTTCCATAAGTATATGTTTGATACAGATTACTACAGACTATTCTGTTTTTGACAGATTCTATTTTCATTATGTTGTTTGCTTATTTTGATGAATCTATGAGTAGTATCAGAGGGTATGAACCATACAGAAGTTGGAATACAGTAGATATTACACCAATATGAATTTAAAATGAGTTCACAACAGTATCTAAGTGGTGATTTATTTTCTTATACTAACGGAGCTTACGAGTTTTCTGTTAAGTTTTGTGTTGTGAAGTTTTCAAGTTTTGGGTAAAGATTCGATGGACTATGGAATAAGGAGTGACAAGAGCCTAAGCTTGGGGATGCCCAAGGAACAACAAGGTAATATTCAAGGACAACCAAGAGCCTAAGCTTGGGGATGCCCCAGATGGCATCCCCTCTTTCGTCTTTGTTCATCGGTAACTTTACTTGGAGCTATATTTTTATTCACCACATGATATGTGTTTTGTTTGGAGCGTCATTTTATTTTATTTTCTTTTGCTTTATGTTTGAATAAAATACCAAGATCTTTAATTCTTAAATATTAGAGAGTCTTCACATAGTTGCATAATTATTCGACTACTCATTGATCTTCACTTATATCTTTCGGAGTAGTTTATCATTTGCTCTAGTGCTTCACTTATATATTTCTAGAGCACGGTGGTGGTTTTATTTTATAGAAATAGATGAACTCTCTTTCTTCACTTATATCATTTTTTATAGTCTTTAGAACAGAATGGTAGTTTTCTTTGGTTATAAATTTTAAATGCTAAGAGAAGTTGGATGCTTGATAGTTGTTTTGAGATATAAAGGTGGTAATATTAGAGGTGTGCTAGTTGAGTAATTGTGAAATTGATGAATACTTGTGTTGAAGTTGGCAAGTCCCGTAGCATGCACGTATGGTAAATGTCGTGTGACAAATTTGAAGCATGGGGTGTTCTTTGATTGCTTTCCTTATGAGTGGTGGTCGGGGACGAGCAATGGTCTTTTCCTACCAATTTATCCCCTAGGAGCATGCGCGTAATGCTTGGTTTTGATGAATTGTGGATTTTTGCAATCAGTATGTGAGTTCTTTATGACTAATGTTGAGTCCATGGATTATACGCACTCTCACCCTTCCATCATTGCTAGCCTCTTCGGTACCGTGCATTGCCCTTTCTCACCTTGAGAGTTGGCGCAAACTTCACCGGTGAATCCAAACAGGGGGATATGATATGCTCTATCACACATAAGCCTCCTTATATGTTCCTCAAAACAGCCACCATACCTACCAATTATGGCATTTCCATAGCCATTCCGAGATATATTGCCATGCAACTTTCCACCGTTCCATCTATTATGACACACATCATCATTGTCATATTGCTTTGCATGATCATGTAGTTGACATCGTATTTGTGGCAAAGCTACCATGCTTAATTTTTCATACAGGCCACTCTTGATTCATCGCAATCTCGGTACAACGCCAGAGGCATTCACATAGTCATATTTTGTTCTAAGTATCGAGTTGTAATTCTTGAGTTGTAAGTAAATAAAAGTGTGATGATCATCATTAGAGCATTGTCCCATGTGAGGAATGGATGGTGGAGACTAGAATTCCCCCACAAGTCGGGATGAGACTCCGGATGAAAAATAAAAATAAAATAAAATAAGAGGCCATAAAAAAAGAAGGCCCAAACAAAAAAAAGAGACAAAAAGAGAGAAGGGACAATGTTACTATCATTTTTCCAGACTTGTGCTTCAAAGTAGTACCACGATCTTCATGATAGAGAGTCTCTTATTTTGTCACTTTCATATACTAGTGGGAATTTTTCATTATAGAACTTGCCTTGTATATTCCAATGATGGGCTTCCTCAAATGCCCTAGGTCTTCGTGAGCAAGCAAGTTGGATGCACACCAACTTGGTTTCCTTGATGAGCTTTCATATATTTATAGCTCTAGTGCATCCGTTGCATGCCAATCCCTACTCCTTGCATTGACATCAATCGGTGAGAATCTCCATAGCCCATTGATTAGCCGCGTCATTGTGAGACTTTCTCCCTTTTGTCTTCTCACACAACCTCAATCATCATATTCTATTCCACCCATAGTGCTATGTCCATGGCTCGCGCTCATATATTGCGTAAAAGTTGAATGAGTTTGAAAAGGCTAAGTATGAAACAATAGCTTGGCTTGTCATCGGGGTTGTGCATGATGAGAGCATTTTGTGTGACGAAAATGAAGCATGGCCAAACTATACGATTTTGTAGGGATAAGTTTTCTTTGGCTATGTTATTTTGATAAGACATAATTGCTTGATTAGCATACTTGGAGTATTACTATTTTTATGTCAACAATAAACTTTTATCTTGAATCTTATGGATCTGAATATTCTTGCCACAATAAAGAGAATTACATGGATAAATATGTTAGGTAGCATTCCACATCAAAAATTATGTTTCTATCATTTACCTACTCGAGGACGAGAAGGAATTAAGCTTGGGGATGCTTGATATGTCTCCAACGCATCTATAATTTTTGATTGTTCCATGCTATTATATTATCAACCTTGGATGTTTTATATGCATTTATATGCTATTTTATATGATTTTTGGGACTAACCTATTAACCTAGAGCTCAGTGCCATTTTTCTGGTTTTTCGTTGTTTTTGAGTATCACAGAAAAGGAAAACCAAACGGAGTCCAATTGACCTGAAACTTCACAAAACTTATTTGTGGACCAGAAGAAGGCTAGGAAGTAAAAGAATTGGGCCAGAAGAGTCTCGGGCTGCCCACGAGGGTGGGGGGCATGCCCACCCCCCTGGGCACACCCCCTGCCTCGTGGAAAGCCCGGAGGTGCCCCTGCCTTTTTCCCGACTCCAACACCTCTTATATGACCCAAAACTTATAGAAAGAAACCTAGATCGGGAGTTCCGCCGCCAGAAGCCTCCGTAGCCACCGAAAACCAATCTAGACCCGTTTTGGCACCCTGTCGGAGGGGGGAATCCCTCTCCGGTGGCCATCTTCATCATCTTGGCGCTCTCCATGACGAGGAGGGAGTAGTTCTCCCTCGAGGCTAAGGGTACGTACCAGTAGCTATGTGTTTGTTCTCTCTCTCATGTTCTTGAGTCGGCATGATCTTGATGTATCGCGAGCTTTGCTATTATATTTGGATCTTATGATGTTTCTCCCCCTCTACTCTCTTGTGATGAATTGAGTTTTCTCTTTGAAGTTATCTTATCGGATTGAGTCTTTAAGGATTTGAGAACACTTGATGTATGTCTTGCATGTGCTTATCTGTGGTGACAATGGGATATCACGTGATCCACTTGATGTATGTTTTGGTGATCAACTTGCGACTTCCATGACCTCATGAACTTATGCATAGGGGTTGGCACAAGTTTTCGTCTTGACTCTTCGGTAGAAACTTTGGGGCACTCTTTGAAATTCTTTGTGTTGGTTGAATAGATGAATCTGAGATTGTGTGATACATATCGTATAATCATATCCACGAATACTTGAGGTGACATTGGAGTATCTAGGTGACATTAGGGTTTTGGTTGATTTGTGTCTTAAGGTGTTATTCTAGTACGAACTCTTGAATAGACCGATCAAAAAGAATAACTTTGAGTTGGTTTCGTACCCTACAATAATCTCTTCGTTTGTTCTCCGCTATTAGTGACTTTGGAGTGACTCTTTGTTGCATGTTGAGGGATAGTTATATGATCAAATTATGTTATTATTGTTGAGAGGACTTGCACTAGTGAAAGTATGAACCCTAGGCCTTGTTTCCTAGCATTGCAATACCGTTTTCGCTCACTTTTATCATTAGTTACCTTGCTGTTTTTATTTTTCAGATTACAAAAAACCTATATCTATCATCCATATTGCACTTGTATCACCATCTCTTCGCCAAACTAGTGCACATATACAATTTACCATTGTATTGGGTGTGTTGGGGAAACAAGAGACTCTTTGTTATTTGGTTGCGGGGTTGTTAAAGAGAGACCATCTTCATCCTACGCCTCCCACGGATTGATAAAACTTAGGTCATCCACTTGAGGGAAATTTGCTACTGTCCTACAAATCTTTACACTTGGAGGCCCAACAACTTCTACAAGAAGAAGGTTGTGTAGTAGACATCAGAGACTAAGCTAGTTGATTTCGTTCCTGGCGATTCATCCAAGCAGTTCAGCATCAGTGGTAACCTGGATCCGAAATAGGAAAGCGCGCTCATCGAGTTCATCCATGAAAACCGGGACATCTTTGCATGGAAACCTTCTGACATGCCAGGTGTACCAATGGAACTCACTGAGAATAGTCGCAATAGTGATCCCAAGTTTAAACCGGTCAAGCAGTTTGTTCGGCGCTTCAATGAAGAAAGACGCAAGGACATTGGTGAGGAGGTAGCCCGGCTCTTGGCGGCTGGGTTTATTGTTGAAGTTTTTCATCCTGAATGGTTGGCTAACCCGGTGCTAGTACTTGAGAAGAATGGCACTTGGCGTATGTGTGTGGACTACACGGATTTAAACAAGGCTTGTACGGCTGATCCTTTCGCTCTCCCTCATATTGATCAGATTATTGATGCTACGGCGGGTTGTGAGCGTTTCAGTTTTTTGGATGCTTATTCTGGCTATCATCAGATCAAGATGGCAGTTAAGGACCAGGAAAAGACAACTTTTATAACTCCCTTTGGAGCCTTCTGCTATGTGTCTATGCCTTTTGGGATCAAGACTGCCTAGGCGACTTGCTAGCGATGTGTGCAGAATTGTCTTCATACTCAGATTGGGCGCAACGTTCATGCTTATGTGGATGATATTGTGGTGAAATCCAGAAAGAAGGAGACATTGATTGATGATCTGACGGAGACATTTGATAATCTCCGGGTTTATAAGATGATGCTTAACCCAGCCAAGTGTGTCTTTGGTGTACCGGCAGGCAAGCTCTTGGGCTTTCTGGTATCTAACAGGGGCCTTGAAGCTAATCTAGAGAAAATCAAAGCTATTACTTCTCTGGCTAAACCGGCGTGTATCAATGATGTTCAACATCTGGCGGGTCGTATTGCGGTGCTAAGCCGGTTCATACGTCGTTTAGGAGAGAAGGCAATCCCTCTATATCAGATGATGAAGAAGACAGATAACTTTGTCTGGAGTGACGCGGCTAATACGGCATTGGAGGACTTGAAGAAGCAGTTAGCCGAGCCACCTGTTCTTGCTGCCCCTGTTGATAAAGAACCATTGCTGTTATATGTGGCTGCCAATGCCCGGTCTGTCAGCGTGGCTATTGTGGTGGAACGAAAGGAGGCAGGCAAGGAATGTCTGGTTCAACGACCGGCTTATTATATCAGCGAGGTGCTTATTGAGTCCAAGCAGAGATACCCGCATTGGCAGAAGCTTGTGTATGGAGTTTTCATGTCCAGTCGGAAGCTTAAGCAATACTTTCAGGGTCATCCCATCACTGTGGTCAGTTCTACTCCGTTGGGGGATATTATTCAGAACAGAGAAGCCACAGGTCGGATAGCCAAGTGGGCCATTGAACTTGTACCTCATGGTTTGAAGTATATGCCTCACATGGCCATCAAGTCTCAAGCATTGGTGGATTTCATCAATGACTGGACAGAGCTGTAGATGCCCGAGGAAAAGCCGGATAACACGTATTGAACTATTCACTTTGATGGATCCAGGCAATTGGAGGGCTCGGGGGCTGGAGTTGTGCTAGCTTCCTCTTGAGGTGATAAATTTTGTTATGTTCTCCGTTTGATGTTCCCTTGCACTAACAATGCAGCTGAATATGAGGCTTTACTCCATGGTCTTCGGATGGCTAAGGAGATGAACTTAAGCCGGGTAAGGTGTTTTGGCGACTCGGATTTGGTGGCTCAACAGGTCCTTGGTACTTGGGATTCCAAGGATCCACTCATGGCGGCTTATCGACGAGAGGTGGATGTTATTGCTGGTCACTTCAAGGGTTATCAAGTTGAGCATGTCGACCGGAGAAAGAATGAAGCAGCTGATGCCTTAAGCTGGTTGGGTTCTCAACATAAACCGGTACCACCTAATGTTTTTCTTGACGTTCGTCATAACCCGTCGGTCAAGGTACCTACAGAGGAGGATTTGGCTATTCCTGATCCGGAAGCTCAGTTGGTGGCGGCTCTTCATGTTATCCCTGATTGGACAGTTCGATATTTGGCATATATGACCCGGGGCGAGTTACCTGAAGATGAAACTCTGGCCAGGCAGATAATCCGGCGGTCCAAGTCAATGACTATTGTCAATGGGGAGTTACATCATTGCAGTGTCACAAGGGCGTTTTAGCGTTGCGTTTCTCCTGAAGAAGGCTATGAGATTCTGCGTGAGATCCACGAAGGATATTGTGGTCATCATGCCGGTTCAAAATCTCTGGTTGCCAAAGCTTTTCATCACGGTTTCTATTGGCTGATGGCTCATGCTGATGCTGAGGACTTGGTCAGAGGATGTGACGGTTGTCAGAAGTTTTCATGTCAGGTTGACGTTCCGGCTCAGGAGTTGAGGATGATTCCAATCACTTGGCTGTTTGCAACTTGGGGGCTGGATATGGTTGGACCTTTCAAGAGATCCAAGGATAAGAAAACCCACCTTTTGGTGGCGGTTGACAAGTTAACTAAGTGGGTAGAGGCAGAGCCAGTCAGTAAGTGTGATGCAGCAACGGCGGTTCAATTCATGAAGAAAGTGATTTTCCGTTTTGGCTTTCCACACAACATTATAACAGACAATGGCACTAATATTTCCAAAGGTGCTATGAAAGAATTTTGTCAACGTGAGCATATCCGGCTTGATGTGTCGTTAGTGGCTCACCCCCAATCTAATGGTCAACCTGAGAGAGCCAGTCAAGAGATCCTGAGAGGCATCAAGCCCCGGCTTATGGTTCCTTTGCAGAGGATGACGGGTTTTTGGGTGGAGGAGTTACCTTCCGTGTTATGGAGCATTAATACCATCCCTAACAGGTCTACGGATTACACGCCTTTCTTCAGGGATTACAGAGCAGAGGCTGTTCTCCCTAGTGACATCTGGCATGACTCACCTCGCATGGTGGCTTATGTTGAAGCTGACAATGAAAAAGCACGTCAAGAAGCACTAGACCTGTTAGATGAGGAACGGGACATTGTGGCGGCTCGTTCAGCGATTTACCAGCAAGATCTGCGTCGTTACCACAGCCGCCGGGTTAAAACCAGAACTTTTCAAGAGGGAGATTTGGTGCTCCGGCTTATTCAGGATCAGAATGATATGAACAAGTTATCCCATGTGTACTCACACATTAAACCTGGATGACGGCTTAAGGGTAAAATGCTCCAAGAGACCCAGCAATGAACAAAATTGATGCCTGTCAAACTGTTTGCCACAAAGGCTCTAAGCTTCGAAAGCTGTGGGGCATATTTGGCCCATTCCTTTGCGTTGAGTCTTTGGGGGAGTGGATGTGTACCGGTGAACCAATGAGCACGGTAACCTGGTAGAGGGTTCTCACCAGCAGGAGAGGTGTCTTGGCAGTAGAACCAAGTCTGATTCCAATCCTTGGGGTGGCTGTGATGCTTGGCGTGAGGGAAGCTGACATCTTTTCTTTTCTGAATTGACACCCTGCCAAGTTCAGTATTGGGCCCATCAGTAAACTCAGTATGATAGTTTAAGTAGAATAAGACTCTAAACAGCTTGAGCGTGGGCTCTTCTTGTAAGTAAGCTTCGCAAAAAACTTGAAAGTTGTAAATATTGGACACAGAGTTAGGTCCGATATCTTGAGGGTGGAGTTCGAAATAGTGAAGCACGTGACGGAATTTTTTTGATCCGGGAGGTTTAGACCCATGGCTCAGATGATCAACAAACACAACCTCTTCACCATCCTTGGACTCAGGAGGATTTTCTGGACAGGGGGCTCTCCAATGGATGTCATTCTTTTTTGATAAACTGCCAGTTGCAACACATCTGTTCAGTTCTTCTTCTGTAATCCGGGATGGAACCCAGTTGCAAGCATAAAAAGACTTGGCCATTTATTTGACAACCTGAAGGAAAGTTTGTGCCGGTTTAAGATTTATGATTAATCCGTTAAAGGTGAAAAGGCAGAAATTGTTCAAACATGCAAGTATGGTAAACCGGAGATCAGCGTCATCAAGTTGCAGAAATAAGCAATTGGCGGTATAAGAGGGGACTAATGGTACATGGCAGGTTATTAATTTCTCAAGATAAATCGCCTACACGGACATTGAGAGTATAGATTTGAAGTCGAAAAATGACTAAGTGATGAAAAACAGGTTTCATAGTTTTATATTGCAATTTCAGATCTACTGCATGTCAGAAAAACAAAAGATATTCAGACTTAAAGGTTGGTACTTGAGCAGTTTATGAAGTTCCAGATTGGGTTTTCTACACAAAAGAGATGATCTGATGGCAAAAGAAGGACTATTTCTACTACCGCACAGGGATATATCAAGTTTTGAATCCGCCGTGTATGCTACGATGAAGAACAGGGGAAGAACAACGCTAAACTTCCATGAGCTCGTGCGAACCTTAAACAGATCTATAGAGGGGAGGAAAAAGAACTTACTGAAGCTGTTGAATGGCGGAGGTGCGCGAGCGGAGAATGGTTGATGCAGCGGCCAAGGTTGAAGCAGAGGTGAAGTTCAACGGCGGCGGCGGAGCTCGAGCACTAGGGCGTTGCGAGGAAGACAATGAAACGAACAGACGCCGGGGGGGGAAGTGAAAGGGACCCCCTGTCACACCCTAGCTGGTTCATGCATTAGAGTGTTGCATCATGTCTACTTTTACAGAAACTTGAAATGGGGATGACAGAACCCCCAGCACCCCCTGGAAACAACTAGGGTTCACTAAAATTATTTTCAATGAACCCAAAATGCCCTTCACAAAATGTTCATCATTTCTGGATTGGGTTAAAATCCCTGGCAGAAATGGTGCACTCTTTCCTAGGACATTCTGGATTCTTTGAATTAAATCATAAGTATTTGAATTTGGGCATTTAAATGCTATAAAATATTTTAAATGCCCAAATAATTCTGGATTTAAGTGAGGGCTGTTAGGAATAATCTCAACAGAGCCCACAATTATTTTCAGGATTTTAGTAAGTGCCTAAGTATTTTTAACAAAGCCCTAAAGTTACAGAAACATAGAAAAAGAAAACAAAACAGGAAAAGAGAGAAAGAGAAAGGCTTACCTGGCGCCCACCCAGCAGGCCCACCTGCCGGCCCAGCCCAGCCACCGCTCTAGCGAGCTGCTTGGCTTGGCTAGGCAGGCAAGGAGCTGCTCGACGGCGAGCACAACATGCGTGCCACGCAGCTGCCCGCCGCCTCGCCGCTCCCCTCGTCGAGCTGTCGACGTGGGACGAACCCCCTCTCTCTCCTGGACCTCGCAGACACTCGCTCTCCCCTCTGGCTCCTCTCTCTCGCCCTCCCCGACGTCGCCCGAGACGTCACCATCACTACCGCTAGCCACACCCGCGTCCAACGCCGTCCCCGCGCCCTCTCACCGTGTCCGGACGGTTCGCCGTCGTCGACTACGTCGACTAGCCAAGCCGCACGACGCTGGAGCCCCTGCATCGTCCCCGCCACCGTCGTCTTCAACCTTAGGCCACCATCGATCGTCGTCGTCGATTCGCCGCATCCGAGCTTCCCCGAGCACACTGACCCTACCTGTGGCTTCCCTGTGAGTCGCTGAACCTCCCCGTACTTTTCATTTCGCCCCTAGAATGCCGTAGACGCCGCGCCTCTTGTGCCCGAACGCGCCGTCGCCTGACCACGTCACCGTCGATGCTCCGGTGACCATTTGGTCACGGGCTTGTGCCCGTCACCCTCCCCGCGCTGCATAGATACTGTAGGCGTTTTCGCCGGATCGCCTAGGCCACTGCAGCCACGCGCACGAGCTGACCCGAGCTTCGGCCTCCGCCAAGCTCGTCGTCGGCGATGCTCCGGCCACTCCCCGGCCAAGCCATCACCACGGCTGGATGCGGGCGATCACCAGCTGCCCGTAGATGCTCTCCGCGCATCAAATGGTGACCTGTGGGCGATTCCCGCAGCGCGCCGTCGCGTCTGGCCTCGCTGGCGGCTGAATGCCGGCAGACTTTGACCCGCTGACCGGCGAGGTTGACTCTGCTGACACAGGTTGACTTCCCCCTAAGCCTATGACAGGTGGGGCCAGCCTATTAATTAGTTTAGGATTAGCGCTAACTAATTTTAGTTAGTTTAGGTCACTCACATGTGGGCCCAGGCCCCATTAACAGTTAGTTAGTACTAACTTAATTCTGTTAGTTAGCTGAAACACTGACAGACGGGGCCCACAAATCAGGTTTGACTGGCCCTGGCGCCTTTGACTCGCTGACGTCACAGTGACGCAGTGCTGACGCAATTATTCATTTTCTGTATTTATTTTTTATATAGGAAATTCCAGAAAATAGCCAAAACTTCTAAAAATCATAGAAAATCAACCATAGCTCCAAATCAAACAAATTATATATGAAAAATGATCAGAAAAATTCAATCTATCCATCTGTAATGGTTTCATGCATGACAAACCACTTTAACCTTGCTGTTTAGGTGAAAGAAGCTAACACACTTATTATGCAGAGGAACTTTAACTTCCATTTGAATCTTTGGTTCAAATGGACCCATTTCAACTTGTTTCACATTGCATTAGGCAGGACACATCATTTTGCCATGTCATAGCATGCATCATATTGTTGCATATTGTCATGTGTTGATTATGTTCTGTGTGTCCTTCGTTGTAGGTCGTGCCTCCGAGGATATCTCCGAGTATCCAACTGAAGGGCAGTACCCTACTACCACTCCATCAGGCAAGCAGACCCATTGATCATATCGATACAATGCCATGTTCTCGCCTCTCCTCTCATTTACTGCATTAAGACAACAACGTTTCAAACTTCTGTGTGCTACGGTAGTTGAACCCTTATCCTCTGCATGACCTGTCATTGCCACAGTAATTAGATGAAACCCACTAGCATGTGTAGGAGTTGATTGAGCCATGTATGTGTTTCCTACCTTGCTATGCCTGCTATGCTTAGAGTTATGTCAGGTCTAGTTCATCTGGGTGATGGGCTAAAGTGAAATGATTATGTCGGTAATGTTAGGGATGTGTTGAACATGTTTTGGTAAAGGTATCGATGAGAGGCCATGTAGGAGTACATGGTGGGTTGTTTCATTGAGGCCATCCATAAGAACTGAGATCTGTATGCGTGATTTAAGATTCAGCTACTACCACACATTGGGCCCTGAAATATGACCCCGCTCGACTTACTGACCCCTCTCGTCCTCTGTCCAGGAGTTGCAACTAGTTTCTAATGTTTGTAAGTTATGTGTTGGCGGCCGTGCGTAGCGCTGACCCTAGGGGTGGGCTATGATGCGGCAGATACACCGTGGCACGGTGTACCGAGTCGCCCGTTTGGTGTCTCGGGAACCCTGCACACATCGTTTGGGGCCGTTAAGGACACCCCGGCCGGATCTCCTTGCGGATGGAACCTGAATAGGCGATAAACTTGGACTAGAGACTTGTGCGGTTAGTCAGGTCGTGGTCAACACCCACGTCGGCTTTCGCTTGAAGTCTGCCGAGCACATGTCGTGTGCAGACGCTAAGTGGTGGAAACATGTGTGACAAAGTACACCCCTGCAGGGTATAAAACTATTCGAATAGCCACGTCCGCGGTAAAGGACTACTTGGTTGCCTATACAGTTCATAGACAAGTTAATGGTTACTACTAAAAGACTCAAGATAAGTGTGAGTACCGAGGATGGCTCTCTCGTAGGATGACGAGGGAGGATCTCCGGTGGAGTATTGTGTTGGTGATTAGTGGACTCGTGTGCAAAAACTATTTGACTAGTGGTGTCCCGTAGGATAGCTCAGCCAAGAGTCAAAGCTGGCTTGCTGCAATAGCTCCACCACCTTCTTGAGAATGAGCAAGTATAGTAGGTTCTGATGTAAGACTTGCTGAGTACCCTTGTACTCATATTTGCTTAATTACAGTTTTTAGATGACGACACCGCCCCCTCCGATGGATTTTATGTAGATCTCGACGTCGATGAGTGACTTGCCACCCAGGTGGTGATCCTGGCCATGGAGGGCCCTATGTAGATAGACAGGCTCTGAGAAGCCTTCTTTCTTTCTAGTGTCTGTACTCAGACTATTTGCTTCCGCATGTTCTTGTATGCTTGTATGACTTGAGTGTCGGGTGATGTGACCCCTACCTGTATGAACATGTTATGTATGGCTCTCTGGAGCCTTTAAATAAGTACTTGAGTTGTAGAGTTTTGTTGTGATGCCATGTTGTATTTGCACATATCGAGCATATTGTGTGTATGATTGAAATGCTTGGTATGTGTGGGATCCGACAATCTAGTTGTTTATCCTTGGCAGCCTCTCTTATGGGGAAATGTAGTCTAGTGCTCCTTGAGCCATAGTTGTACGCTACAGTCCGGTTCACCGGAGTCCTGCTAGCCCAGCACTACTGCTCAAGACACTTGACTGGCCGGCATGTGTTTCACTTCGTTCCTTTGTCTGTCCCTTCGAGGAAATGTCACACGTTGATTTCCGGAGTCCTGCCTAGCCTGCTACAGCCCGGGTTCCCCGGAGTCCTGTTAGCCTAGTGCTACAGCCCAGATTCACATGATGATGACCGACATGCTCGATGTGATTCATGTATGCCTGTCTCCATAGGTCTGTGCCGCCTTGGGTTCACAACTAGCCATGTCGGTCCGGGTTCTCTGTCATATGGATGCTAGCGACACTATCATATGCGTGAGCCAAAAGGCGTAAACGGTCCCGGGCCATGGTAAGGCGACACCCGTGGGGATACCGTGCGTGAGGCCACAATGTGATATGAGGTGTTACCGGCTAGATCGATGTGACTTGGAATCGGGGTCCTGACAGCGTTGGCATCAGAGCCAGACTGCTTGTAGGTTCGTTGAGCCAAACTGGTCGATGTCGAGTCTAGAAATAATTTAGTTATATGTAGGGGAATTGATTGTGGGAGGGAATGTAAGGCTCTTTTACTCCTTTACCTTATGCCCTCTGATCTGAGTCATTCTCTTCTCATTCAACGTGGGTTAAGGACTAGGCTCTCTTCTTCTATCAGGTTCACGTGTTACTAATCCGTAGTAGCTTATAGGATTGTTGTTACAAGCCTCAGTACAGTTTCTACTACTTTTAGTATGTTGCCAGTTGAATCAGAACCTTGGTATGATGTTGTTGAGTGGTATTGCAAACTGTTGTGGATGTCTCAAATCTTTTTCTGAGCATTTACAGCCGTTCTGGTGTCCGATTTCCCCTAGAAAATTCTAATGCCTTTGCATTATTCTGTGCTTTCAGATGGCCACCCGTTCGCAGAACCAAGTGGTTCGTCTGACCCGGTGCCTCGATGTGCCCGGCCACACGGCCATGTTGGTTCGAGTGATGGTCGAGTCAGGCTATCGGTGGTATCCGGAATATACCGTCGAGGAGCAGTTCAGAGATTTCAACCAGAGCCAGTACCTCTGTAATGTCAGGATATATCCCTCCTATCCTGGAGCCACTGAGCACCTTCACTGTTCCTATGGACTTGGGGTCACTATTGAGATGTCTGTCCAGGATGCAGCCTATTCAATGATGACTATCATTCGAGCCAGGACTGCCTTGCTACAGAACACCAATTTTCGTTACATGCCAGCCTCACTTCCTGAAGGACAGGGGTACTATCAGGCTTTATACTATGACTCTTCACATGAGAAGTCACTACTCCACACCACCGCCGAGATGCTCGAGGATAAGGATCGCAAAAATCGGGCCTTGCGTATGGAGCTTTTCAACTCTCTTGCTGATCACTGGGCCACTTTGACTCGGTTTGCACCTGTGGTACAGGCAGGATACATGGACCTGAGGGATCTGTACCCCGTACGGTCTGGATTGCCAGATTGTATGGAGTGGCGCGATGTAGGAGGCATCACCCCTCCTCGTGGTCCCCGTCTGCCACCACCTGTGGGACCGAGGCCACATCCGAGTCCCTATGGTCCGCAGGCTCCGCAAGACCGTCTGTTCCCAGATGATCATGTTCCACTTCCAGGCTTTGGCGGCGACTTCTATGAGGATTACTACGGAGCCGTCTGAGCTAGTAGTAGTTTCACTAGTATTGTAATAGTTGTATTCTCCACAGTCCTGCGTGACCCGTGGGATACAACTTGGTGTGTATCACGCTCCGAAGGTGTAGAAAAATAATGTATAGGAGCTTGGAATGCCTTCGATGAGATGTAATGTCTTTCACCGTAGTTGTACTCTAGCCTGGGCTTGTACTAAACTATGTACGGTGTGTATGACCAATGGTATATATATGGCAGTTTCTATATTACCATGTCGTGCAATGAACATCTTAGCATTCCATGTTATCCATTCCATTCTGCACTTCCTTGCTAAGTTTGTGCCATCCTTATCTAAACCGTTGTCTTGTTTTCTCTAGATGAAACCCACTAGCATGTGTAGGAGTTGATTGAGCCATGTATGTGTTCCTACCTTTCTATGTATGCTATGCTTATACTTGTGTCAGGTCTGGTTCATCTGGGTGATGGGCTAGAGAGAAATGATTATGTCGGTAATGTGAGGGATGTGTTGAACATGATTTGGTAAAGGTATCGATGAGAGGCCATGTAGGAGTACATGGTGGGTTGTTTCTTTGAGGCCGTCCATAAGAACTGAGATCTGTATGTGTGATTTAAGATTCAATTACTACCATACATTGGGCCCCAAACCAATGGACCCTCTCGGTTTCTTAATCACCCTAGTACTCTGTCCAGGAGTTGCAATTAGTTTCTGGTGTTTGTAGATTACGTGTTGGCGTCCGTGCGTAGCGATGACCCTAGGGGTGGGCTATGTTGCGGTAGATACACCATGGCACGGTGTATCGAGTCACCCGTTTGGTGTCTCGGGACCCCTGTTCACATCGTTCTGAGCCGTATGTGGAAACCTCGGCTGGACTCCCTACGGATGGAACCTGGATAGGCGATAAACCTGGACTAGAGACTTGAGTGTTTAGGTAGGCCGTGGCCGACACCCTCGTTGGGCTTCCGCTTGAGGGTTGCCGAGTACATGTCGTGTAAACAGCGGTAAGTGGTGAGAGCGTGTATGAAGAAGTACACCCCTGCAGGGTTAATATCATCTATTCGAATAGCCGCGTCCGCGGTAAAGGACTACTTGGTTGCCTATACACTTCATAGACAAGTTAATGGTTACCACTAAAAGAGTCAAGATAAGTGTGAGTACCGAGGATAGCCCTCTCGTACGATGAAGAGGGAGGATCTCCGGTGGATTATTGTGTTGGTGATTAGTGGACTCATATGCGAAAACTATTTTACTAGTGGTGTCCCGTAGGATAGCTTAGGCCAAGAATCAAAGCTAGCTTGCTGCAATAACTCCACCACCTTCTTTGAGAAATGAAGCATGTATAGTAGGTTCTGATGTAAAGACTTGCTGAGTAACCTTTGTACTCAATGTTTTGCCTTAATTACTGTTTTCAGACGACAACACCGCCCTCCGATGGGTTTTTTATGTAGATCTCGACGTCGATGAGAGTGCCTTCCCACCCCCAGGTGGTGGATCCCTGACCATGGAGGGCCCTATGTAGAATAGAACAGGCTTCGAGAAGCCCTTCTTTCCTTTTCCTAGTGTCTGTACTCCAGAATTTGCTTCCGCATGTGCTTGTATGCTTGTAATGACTTGAGTTGTCGGGTCATGTGACCCCTACCTGTATGAACTGTTATGTATGGCTCTCTGGAGCCTTTAAATAAAGTACTTGAGTTGTAGAAGTTTTGTTGTGATGCCATGTTGTATTTGCACATATCGAGCGTATTGTGTGTATGATTGAAATGCTTGGTATGTGTGGGATCCGACAATCTAGTTGTTTATCCTTGGCAGCCTTTCTTATGGGGAAATGTAGTCTAGTACTCCTCGAGCCATAGTAGTCCGCTACAGCCCGGTTCACCGGAGTCCTGCTAGCCCAGCACTACTGCTCAGGACACTTGACTGGCCGGCATGTGTTTCACTTCGTTCCTATGTCTGTCCCTTCGGCGAAATGTCACGCGGTGACTTCCGGAGTCTTGCCTAGCCTGCTACAGCCCGAGTTCCCCGGAGTCCTGTTAGCCCAGTGCTACAGCCCGGATTCACATGCTGATGACCGACATGCTCGATGTGATTCATGTATGCCTGTCCCCATAGGTCTGTGCCGCTTTGGGTTCACGACTAGCCATGTCGGCCCGGGTTCTTTGTCATTTGGATGCTAGCGACACTATCATATACGTGAGCCAAAAGGCGCAAATGGTCCTGGGCCACGGTAAGGCGACACCCTGGGGATACCGTGCGTAAGGCCGCAATGTGATATGAGGTGTTACCGGCTAGATCGATGTGACTTGGAATCGGGGTCCTGACAGCGTTGGCATAAGAGCCAGACTGCCTGTAGGTTCGTTGAGCCAAACTGTTCGATGTCGAGTCTAGAAATGCTTTAGTTATATGTAGGGGAATTGATTGTGGGAGGGAACGTAAGGCTCTTTTACTCCTTCACGTTATGTCCTCTGATCTGAGTCATTCTCTTCTCATTCAACGTGGGTTAAGGACTAGCCTCTCTTCTTCTATCAGGTTCACGTGTTACTAATCCGTAGTAGCTTATAGGATTGTTCTTACAAGCCTCAGTACAGTTTCTACTACTTTTAGTATGTTGCCAGTTGAATCAGAACCTTGGTATGATGTTGTTGAGTGGTACCGCAAACTATTGTGGATGTCTCAAATCTTTTTCTGAGCATTTACAGCCATTATGCTGTCTGATTTCCCCTAGAAAATTCTAATGCCTTTGCATTATTCTGTGCTTTCAGATGGCCACCCGTTCGCAGAACCAAGTGGTTCGTCTGACCCGGTGCCTCGATGTGCCCGGCCACACGGCCATGTTGGTTCGAGTGATGGTTGAGTCAGGCTATCGGTGGTATCCAGAATATACCATCGAGGAGCAGTTCAGAGAGTTCAACCAGAGCGAGTACCTCTGTACCGTCAGGATATATCCCTCTTATCCTGGAGCCATTGAGCCCCTTCACTGTTCCTATGGACTTGGGGTCACTATTGAGATGTCTGTCCAGGATACAGCCTATTCAATGATGACTATCATTCGAGCCAGGACTGCCTTGCTATAGAATAGCGACTTTCGTTACATGCCAGCCTCACTTCCTGGAGCACAGGCGTACTATCAGGCCTTGTACTATGACTCTACACATGAGGAGTCACTACTCCGCACCACTGCTAAGATGCTCGAGGATAAGGACCGTGAAAATCGGGCCTTGCGTATGGAGCTTTTGCACACTCGTTCTGATCATTGGGCCACTTTGACTCGGTTTGCACCTGCGGTGCAGGCAGGATACATGGACGTGAGGGATCTGTACCTTGTACGGTCTGGATTGCCAGATTGTATGGAGTGGCGCGATGTAGGAGGCATCACCCCTCCTCGTGGTCCCCGTCTGCCACCACGTGTGGGACCAAGGCCACATCTGAGTCCCTATGGTGCACAGGCTCCGCAGGACTGTCTGTTCCCAGATGATCATGTTCCACTTCCAGGCCTTGGTGGCGACTTCTATGAGGATTACTACGGAGCCGTCTGAGCTCGTAGTAGTATCACTAGTACTGTAATAGTTGTATTCTCCACAGTCCTGTGTGACCGTGGGATACGACTTGGTGTGTATCACGCTCCGGAGGTGTAGAAAAATAATGTATCGGAGCTTGGAATGCCTTCGATGAGATGTAATGTCATTCACCGTAGTTGTACTCTAGCATGGGCTTGTACTAAACTATGTACGGTGTGTATGACCAATGGTATATATATGGCAGTTTCTATATTACCATGTCGTGCAATGAACATCTTAGCATTCCATGTTATCCATTACATTCTGCACTTCCTTGCTAAGTTTGTGCCATCCTTATCTAAACCATTGTCTTGTTTTCTCCTAGGATGGTGAACACCCGCAGCAACCCTGCTGCCCCGGAGCAGGGGGAAGCCAGTGCACTTACGGGTGAAAATCTGCCTCACCCGCCTTCTCTGGCCGAAGTTATGCTGGAGGCGGAAAGAAACAAGCGTGAGACTAACCGCTTGCTGGAGCGGATTGAGAAGAACACTGCACGCCATCAGCGAAATGACTTGGTGTCAATCAATGACTTCATCAAGTTGTACCCACCAAAGTTCAATCATTCCGTCGATCCCCTCGACACGGATGACTGGCTCCGCAGCATCACACACAAGCTACGATCTGCCAACGTAGCCGAAGCTGATAAGGTTACCTATGCTGCCTATCACCTCGAAGGCCCTGGTAGCCTTTGGTGGGAAAACTTTGAAGCTATGCGCCCGGTCGGCCAAATCACTACTTGGGATGAATTCAGTGAGGCTCTCCGTGAGCATCACATCCCGGAAGGTCTCATAGATCGCAAGAGGGAAGAGTTCTGCAATTTCACCGAAGGAAGACTGACTGTGGATGCATATAGTCATGAATTTGGGAATCTGGCACAATATGCCCCTGAAGAGGTATCTACTGACGCTAAGAAGCAGGCAAGGTTCCGCAAGGGACTTAGCCCCGAGCTTCGCCGCAATCTTCGTCTGCATGAGTGCACCTCCTTTCAGAAGTTGGTCAATAAAGCCATCAGTGCTGAGACAGGCCAGTCTGACTATGACGCTTCACGCAAGCACTCTCGTGATTTTGGATCTTCATTCGGCTCTGGATATCAGAAGCGCCGGGTGTGGATTCCAAGCACGGCACTGCCACCCAGGTTCATCCCGAGGCCATCCTTTGAGGCGCCTTGTCCCAACCAGCAGTTTGCACCATCCAGGCCCTATGGTGGCCCCGCTGCTAATGCTGCTCCACGCCCCAATGTTGTGACATGTTTCAAGTGTGGAGAGCCGGGTCACTATAGTCGAGAGTGTCCCCAGAACAACAACCCCAATCAGTCTGGAAAGTCCGTTGGCCGTGGTAAGCCAGCGGGAAAGACATTCTACGCCAAGCCGGTCACCACTGCACGTGGCCATGTCAACTATGTCTCAGCTGAGGAGGCTCATGAGGATCCTAATGTTGTCCTTGGTACGCTCCTTGTTAATTGCCATCCGGCATCTGTTCTTTTCGATACTGGAGCATCTCATTCATTCATATCTAAGAGCTATGCTCGATTGCATAACACAACATTCTGTGACATGCCCACTTCCATGGTAATTCAAACTCCGGGTTCCAAATGGCAAACTTCTAGAGTAAGCCATGGGAATGAAATTCTTGTCGATAGACTTGTCTTCCTTGCATCCTTAATAGCTCTCAAGTCCTCGGACATAAACATCATCTTGGGTATGGACTGGATGTCAGCTCATTATGCTAAGATTGATTGTGCTACTAGAACGGTTCAACTTACTCACCCATCGGGCCAGACAGTCAATATCTTAACTCGAGTGGCCAAGCGCCAGCTTTACTCCCTAAATGCCAACCCCCTTCCAGACCTTGAAGATATTCCGGTAGTCTGAGACTTCCCGGATGTCTTTCCAGAAGAACTGCCAGGTGTTCCACCTGACAGGGATGTCAAGTTTGTGATAGACCTTGTTCCAGGAACCGTTCCAATTTCTAGAAGACCCTATAAGATGGCACGCTTAGAACTAGCCGAGCTTAAGAACCAACTCGATGAGTCCTTGAAAAGGGTTTCATCCATCTTAGTTCCTCTCCTTGGGCTTGCCCCGTCCTCGTCATCAAGAAGAAGGATGGAACGGATCGGATGGTTGTAGATTACCGACCTGTCAACTTGGTCACTATCAAGAACAAGTATCCACTTCCCAGGATCAACGATCTGTATGATCAGCTTGTTGGATCCTCAGTCTTTTCCAAGATGGATTTGAGGTTGGGCTACCATAAAATAAAAATCAGAAACGGGGACATTCCCAAAACGGCCTTCGTTACTCATTATGGCCAATACGAGTACACCGTTATGTCCTTCGGTTTAACCAATGCCCCAGCCACTTTCTCTCGATTAACGAACTCAGTCTTCATGGAGTATTTGGATAAATCCGTTGTGGTATACCTCGATGATATACTCATATACTCCAAGAATGAATAGGAACATGCCGAACATCTAAGGCTGGTATTGACGAAACTTCGAGAGCATTGCCTTTATGCCAAATTATCCAAGTGTGAATTTTGGTTGCCAGAAGTGACCTATCTAGGCCATGTAATCTCTGGTAAGGGTATTTCTATCAATCCCAAGCGAGTCCAAGCCGTCCTTGATTGGATTCCACCCGAGACGGTCAAGCAAGTTCGGAGCTTCCTTGGCTTAGCGAGCTACTGCCGCCGCTTCGTCGAGAATTTCTCCAAGGTTGCTAAACCTCTAACTGAACTCCTCAAGAAAGATAAAAATTTCGAGTGGACCCCACAGTGCGAGTTCAGCTTTCAGGAACTGAAAAGATGCCTGACATCTGCTCCCGTACTGGTACCACCAAATTTCTCCAAGGATTTTATCATCTATTTCGACGCCTCGCGACAAGGACTAGGTTGCATACTCATGCAAGATCGTCAGGTAATTGCCTATGCTTCACGGCAATTACACCCACATGAGGAAAATTATCCCACACATGATCTAGAGCTTGCAGCTGTAGTCCATGCACTTAAAACTTGGCGACATTACCTCCTCGGTAATCGTTGTGAGACCTTCACCGATCACCAAAGTTTGAAATATATCTTCACCTAACCGGATTTGAATCTCAGGCAAAGACGTTGGGTCGAGTTGATCTCGGATTAAGACTTAGGAATAACTTACACCCCAGGCAAAGCCAATGTCATGGCTGCTGCACTAAGTCGTAAATCCTATTGTAACAACCTGATGTTACAACAATGTCAACCACTTCTCCATGAGGAATTTCGTAAGCTTAATCTTCACATTGTTCCTCGAGGATTCCTATCCACCCTGGTGGCGAAACCTACCCTTACGGATCAGATCATCAAGGCACAGAAGGTAGATCCAGGAATCTCCCGTATTAAGAGAAACATTAAGAAAGGAGTCGCGAATTGTTTCTCCGTTGATGATCAAGGTGTCATATACTTTGGAAACCACTTAGTGATTCCCAAGGCACGAAACCTGAGGCGGCTGATCCTTAAGGAAGCTCATGAATCCCCTCTCACCATTCATCCCGGTAGTACTAAGATGTATCAAGACCTACGCCAGAGGTTTTGGTGGACTAGGATGAAGAGAGAAAATTGCTCAATACATTGCTAGTGCGACGTCTGTCGTCGTGTTAAAGCAGAGCATCAACGGCCTGCTGGCACCCTTCAACCTTTGGCTATTCCTGAGTGGAAATGGGATAAAATCAGTATGGATTTCATTACTGGGTTTCCCAGGACCAAGAGAGGGAATAATGCCATCTTCGTCGTGATCGACCGTCTTTCCAAAGTAGCCCATTTCCTACCTGTTCGTGAGAGTATCACCGCTAGCCAGCTAGCTGATTTATACATCTCCCGAATAGTGTCTCTTCATGGTGTCCCATTGGAAATTAACTCAGACCGTGGGAGTCTCTTCACCTCTCGATTTTGGGAAAGTTTCCAAAATGCTATGGGAACTCGTCTCTCTTTTAGCACCGCCTTCCATCCTCAATCAAGTGGTCAAGTAGAGCGAGTCAATCAAATTTTGGAAGATATGCTCCGAGCTTCTGTCATCGCATTCAGGAATGGGTTGGGAGAAATGCCTTCCATTCGCGGAGTTTCTTATAACAATAGTTATCAAGCTAGCTTGGGCAAAGCTCCTTTCGAAGTTCTCTATGGACGAAAATGTCGAACGCCTCTTAACTGGTCAGAAACCGGGGAAAGACAACTCTTTGGCCCGGATATGATTCAGGAAGCAGAAGAGCAGGTTCGCGTTATTCGTGAGAAATTGAAAACAGCCCAATCTCGTCAAAAGAGCCAATATGATCGTAAACATAAGCTCATGACTTATGAAGTCGGCGAGAAGGCTTACCTTCGGGTTACTCCGTTAAAGGGAACCCATCGTTTCGGTATCAAAGGCAAATTGGCTCCTCGTTACATTGGACCCTTTCGCATTCTTGCCAAACGAGGAGAAGTTGCCTACCAATTGGAACTACCTTCGCATCTTTCCAGAGTTCACGATGTCTTCCACGTTTCTCAACTCAGGCGTTGCTTCGCGGATCCTATCCGTGGAGTGGACCACGAAACGCTTGATCTACAAGATAACCTCTCATATCGGGAATATCCCGTTCGTATCCTTGAATGAAGCCGAGCGTACCACTCGACGCCATAATATCAAGTTTCTCAAGGTTCAATGGTCACACCATTCCGAGAAACAAGCCACTTGGGAAAGGAAGGATCGTCTTCGACTCGAGTACCCCACCTTCTTCCCGGAGGATCCTAAATCTCGGGACGAGATTCTTTTGAGTGGGGGTGAGTTGTCACACCCTAGCTGGTTCATGCAATAGAGTGTTGCATCATGTCTACTTTTACAGAAACTTGAAATGAGGATGACAGAACCCCCAGCACCCCCCTGGAAACAACTAGGGTTTACTAAAATTATTTTCAATGAACCCAAAATGCCCTTCACAAAATGCTCATCATTTCTGGATTGGGTTAAAACCCCTGGCAAAAATGGTGCACTCTTTTCTAGGACATTCTAGATTCTTTGAATTAAATCATAAGTATTTGAATTTAGCAATTTAAATGCTATAAAATATTTGAAATGCCCATATAATTCTGGATTTAAGTGAGGGCTGTTAGGAATAATCCCAACAAAGCCCACAATTATTTTTAGGATTTTAGTAAGTGCCTAAGTATTTTTAATAAAGCCCTAAAGTTACAGAAAATAGAAAAAGAAAACAAAACAGGAAAGAGAGAAAGAGAAAGGCTTACCTGGCGCCACTCAGCAGGCCCACCTGCCGGCCCAGCCCAGCCACCGCTCCAGCGACCTGCTTGGCTTGGCCAGGCAGGCAAGCAGCTGCTTGACGGCGAGCACAACATGCGTGCCACGCAGCTGCCCGCCGCCTCGTCGCTCCCCTCGTCGAGCTGTCGACGTGGGACGAACCCCCTCTCTTTCCCCGACCTCGCAGACACTCGCTCTCCCCTCTGGCTCCTCTCTCTCGCCCTCCCCGACGTCGCCCGAGACATCACCGTCGCCGCCGCTTGCCGCAGCCATGTCCAACGCCGTCCCCGCGCCCTCTCACCGTGTCCGGATGGTTCGCCGTCGTTGACTACATCGACTAGCCAAGCCGCACGACGCCGGAGCTCCTGCAACGTCGCCGTCGCCGTCATCTTCAACCTCGGGCCGCCCGAGATCGCCGTCGCCGTTTCGACCGCACAGAGCCTTCCCCAAGCACACTGACCCTCCCTGCAGCTTCCCTGTGAGCTGTTGAACCTCCCCGTGCTTTCCATTTCGCCCATAGAATACTGTAGACGCCGCGTCTCATGTGCCCGAACGCGCCGCCACCTGACCACGTCACCGGCGATGCTCCGGTGACCATTTGGTCACGGGCTTGTGCCCGTCACACTCCCCGCGCCGCGTAGATGTTGTAGGTTCTAGCGCCACGCCGCCTAGGCCATTGCAGCCATGCGCACGAGCTGACCCGAGCTTCGGCCTCCGCCAAGCTCGTCGCCGGCGATGCTCCGGCCACTCCCCGGCCAAGCCATCACCACGGCTGGATGCGGGCGAGCACCAGCTGCCCGTAGCTGCTCTCCACGCATCAAATGGTGCCCTGTGGGAAAATCCCGCAGCACACCGCCGCGTCTGGCCTCGTCGACGGCTAAACGCCGGCAGGCTTTGACCCGCTGATCGGCGAGTTGACCATGTCTGACCCATGTGGGCCCAAGTTGACTTCCCCCCTGAGCCTATGAGAGGTGGGGCCGACCTGTTACTTAGTTTAGGATTAGTGCTAACTAATTTTAGTTAGTTTAGGCCACTGACATGTGGGCCCAGGCCCCACTGACAATTAGTTAGTATAAACTTAATTCTGTTAGTTAACTGAGACACTGATAGACAGGGCCCACCAGTCAGGTTTGACTGGCCCTGGCGCCTTTGACTCGCTAACGTCACAGTGACGCAGTGCTGACGCAATTATTCATTTTCTGGATTTATTTTTATATAGGAAATTCCAGAAAGTAGCCTAAACTTCTAAAAATCATAGAAAATCAACCATAGCTCCAAATCAAACAAATTATATATGAAAAATGATCAGAAAAATTCAATCTATCCATCTGTAATGGTTTCATGCATGACAAACCACTTTAACTTTGCTGTTTAGGTGAAACAAGCTAACACACCCATTATGCATAAGAACTTTAACCTTCATTTGAATCTTTGATTCAAATGGACCCATTTCAACTTGTTTCACATTGCATTAGGCAGGACACATCATTTTGCCATGTCATAGCATGCATCATATTGTTGCATATTGCCATGTGTTGATTATGTTCTGTGGTGTCTTTTGTGGTAGGTTCTGCCTCCGAGGATATCTCCGAGTATCCAACTGAAGGGCAGTACCCTACTACCACTCCATCAGGCAAGCAGCCCCATTGATCATATCGATACAATCCCATGTTCTCGCCTCTGCTCTCATTTACTGCATTAAGACAACAATGTTTCAAACTGCTGTGTGCTACGGTAGTTGAACCCTTATCCTCTGCATGACCTGTCATTGCCACAGTAACTAGATGAAACCCACTAGCATGTGTAGGAGTTGATTGAGGCATGTATGTGTTCCTACCTTGCTATGCCTGCTATGCTTAGAGTTGTGTCAGGTCTGGTTCATCTTGCTATGCCTGCTATGCTTAGAGTTGTGTCAGGTCTGGTTAATCTGGGTGATGGGCTAGAGTGAAATGATTATGTCAGTAATGTGAGGGATTTGTTGAACATGATTTGGTAAAGGTATCGATGAGAGGCCAAGTAGGAGTACATGGTTAGTTGTTTCATTGAGGCCGTCCATAAGAACAGAGATCTGTATGTGTGATTTAAGATTCAGTTACTACCATACATTGGGCCCGAAACCAATGGACCCTCTCGGCTTCTTAATCACCCTAGTACTCTGTCCAGGAGTTGCAATTAGTTTCTGGTGTTTGTAGGTTACGTGTTGGCGGCCGTGCGTAGCGCTGACCCTAGGGGTGGGATATGTTGCGGTAGATACACCATGGCACGGTGTACCGAGTCACCCGTTTGGTGTCTTGGGAACCTTGTTCACATTGTTCGGGGCCTTATGTGGAAACCTCGGCCGGACTCCCTGCGGATGGAACCTGGATAGGCGATAAACCTGGACTAGGGACTTGAGTGTTTAGGTAGGCCGTGGCCGACACCCTCGTTGGGCTTCCGCTTGAGGGTTGCCGAGTACACGTCGCGTAAACGGCGGTAAGTGGTGAGAGCGTGTATGAAGAAGTACACCCCTGTAGGGTTAATATCATCTATTCGAATAGCCGTGTCCGCGGTAAAGGACTACTTGGTTGCCTATACAGTTCATAGACAAGTTAATGGTTACCACTAAAAGACTCAAGATAAGTGTGAGTACCGAGGATGGCCCTCTTGTAGGATGACGAGGGAGGATCTCCGGTGGATTATTGTGTTGGTGATTAGTGGACTCGTGTGTGAAAACTATTTTACTAGTGGTGTCCCGTAGGATAGCTTAGCCAAGAATCAAAGCTAGCTTGCTGCAATAACTCCACCACCTTCTTGAGAATGAGCATGTATAGTAGGTTCTGATGTAAGACTTGCTGAGTACCTTTGTACTCATGTTTGCTTAATTACTGTTTTCAGACGACAACACCGCCCCCTCCGATGGGTTTTATGTAGATCTCGACGTCGATGAGTGACTTGCCACCTAGGTGGTGATCCTGACCATGGAGGGGCCTATGTAGATAGACAGGCTTCGAGAAGCCTTCTTTCTTTCTAGTGTCTGTACTCAGACTATTTGCTTCCGCATGTGCTTGTATGCTTGTATGACTTGAGTGTCGGGTCATGTGACCCCTACCTGTATGAACTTGTTATGTATGGCTCTATGGAGCCTTTAAATAAAGTACTTGAGTTGTAGAGTTTTGTTGTGATGCCATGTTGTATTTGCACATATCGAGCATATTGTGTGTATGATTGAAATGCTTGGTATTTGTGGTATCCGACAATCTAGTTGTTTATCCTTGGCAGCCTTTCTTATGGGGAAATGTAGTCTAGTACTCCTCGAGCCATAGTAGTCCGCTACAGCCCGGTTCACCGGAGTCCTGCTAGCCCAGCACTACTGCTCAGGACACTTGACTGGCCGGCATGTGTTTCACTTCGTTCCTATGTCTGTCCCTTCGGCGAAATGTCACGCGGTGACTTCCGAAGTCCTGCCTAGCCTGCTATAGCCCGGGTTCCCCGGAGTCCTGTTAGCCCAGTGCTACAGCCCGGATTCACATGCTGATGACCGACATGCTCGATGTGATTCATGTATGCCTGTCCCCATAGGTCTGTGCTGCTTTGGGTTCACGACTAGCCATGTTGGCTCGGGTTCTCTGTCATATGGATGCTAGCGACACTATCATATACGTGAGCCAAAAGGCGCAAACGGTCACGGGCCATGGTAAGGCGACACCCGTGGGGATACCGTGCGTGAGGCCGCAATGTGATATGAGGTGTTACCGAAGTGCGCCGCACTTAAGCTACCTGTGGAACCAGGGACCTTTGTGCTCAAGCTGACCCAACCGTCCGTGACACCATCAACTGGACAAAGCAAGAAGAGGAAGTTGATTCCTGGTGACTACCTGCCGGCAGAGCTTCCCGAAGCCGCCGCCAAGAAGGTCCCCAAGATCAACACCGAAGGCGCTGAGGAGAAGTCTGCTCCGGCAAGCCCTAGGGCTTGTTCCGTTGAAGCAGAAGCTCCCGGCAAGCTTGTCGCGGAATGTCACGCTCCGGCAGAGACACAGCTTCTCGCCGTAGAAGCGGATATTCCCGCAGCAATCTCCAAGATCAACGCCAAGAGCGCCGGGGAGCAAGATGCTCCGGCAAGCCCCAGGGTTTGTTCCGTTGAAGCTGAAGCTCCCGGCAAACTTGTCGGGGAACGTCAAGCTCCGGCAGAGACACAGCTTCTCGCCGTAGAAGCAGATGTTCCCGCGACAGCAGAGTTGCCTTTAGTCCTTGTTGTCGAGCCACAGGCTCCAACGTGGGCGCAGCAGATTGTCCGTTTCCTTCAGACAGGAGAACTTCCCGAAGAGCAAGAAGAAGCCGAAAGAGTAGCCCGGCAGTCAAGTATGTACCAGTTCATCGACAAGACACTGTACAGAAGAAGACTCAACGGTGTGAAATTGAGGTGTATTCCCCGGGAAGACGGACCAAAAGCTGTTGGCAGAGATACATGGAGGCATATGTGGACACCACATTGGCGCAAGAGCACTCGTCGGCAAAGCATTCCGGCAAGGTTTCTTATGGCCAACAGCCCTCCAGGATGCAACTGCACAAGTAACCAAGTGTGAAGCGTGCCAGTTCCATTCCAAGCAGATACACCAGCCAGCTCAAGCTCTCCAGACGATCCCTTTATCCTGGCCATTTTCGGTCTGGGGGCTCGACATCCTCGCCCCTTCCCCCGAGCTGTCGGGGGCTTTGAGTACTTGTACGTCGCAATCAACAAGTTCACAAAGTGGCCGGAAGTGGAACCAGTGAGGAAGGTGACCGCACAGTCAGCCGTCAAGTTCTTCAGGTCGATTGTTTGCTGCTTCGGGATCCCTAACCGGATAATCACCGACAATGGCACACAATTTACGAGCCAGACCTTCATGCAGTACATCCAAGATCTCGGCGCCAAGGTCTGCTTCGCTTCTGTTGCTCACCCGAAAAGCAACGGTCAAGCGGAGAGGGCAAACGCCGAGGTGCTGCGCGGGCTCAAGACCAGAACTTTCGATAGGCTGCACAAGTGCGGAAGAAACTGGATCGAGGAGCTACCGGTGGTTCTTTGGTCGATCAGAACGACGCCAAATCGAGCCACTGGACAGACACCCTTTGCTCTAGTCTATGGAGCAGAGGCAGTTACCCCCACGGAACTCGTATACGGGTCACCTCGAGTGCTCGCTTACGATGAGCTTGAGCAAGAGCGGCTGCGGCAAGATGACGCGCTGCTCCTTGAGGAAGATCGTCTCCAGGCTGCTGTGCGAGCTGCTCGCTACCAGCAAGCTCTGCGCCGCTACCACAGCCGCAGAGTCAATGCCAGGAGTCTCGAGGAAGGCGACCTTGTTCTTCGGCGCGTTCAGTCGGCCAAGAATTCCAACAAGTTGATGCCGAAGTGGGAAGGCCCTTACCGGGTGAAACGAGTCACAAGGCCTGGCGCTGTCCGCCTTGAGACCGAAGATGGCATCCCAGTGAGCAACTCCTGGAACATTGAGCATCTTCGTAAGTTTTACCCGTAAGGCGCGGTTGTCGGACCCTGTCCGGCAACCACCTTTCTGTACAAGTCTTGCCGCTGTTGCATGTAATCCTTTGTACAGAGCCAGGCGCAGACCCTGAGCACCAGTAAATGAAGCGCTGCCACCCCGGGGTTATAGCATGCATGCTAGGTTGAGTCTCGTCCTTGGTTAGGGTTGATAGTGCCTAACAGCGGCTAACTCCTAACTTAGAGGTCGAGTGTCCGTCCCTTTGCTCTTCTTTCCTTCGTAGGGCTCGCATATCCTGGCCAGACCGCTTGAGGGCGAAAAGGAGAAGAAGGGCGCGCCGGCACCTGAGCCCTGGCAAGCCAATATTGCCGAGGGTTGCGGGTACCAAGATCCGTTCCCGGCAAGCCAGAGTTGCCGGGGGCTACAAAATCAGATAAGTCTTTCGTCCCTCATCATGCATCCTCTTATGGACTGGGGAATGTGAAACCGCGTTTCTTCCCGGAAACTGCCGTGCTCCCCCGACTCTAGGCCCTGGAGCGCGTTCCCGGGGCCAAGTTTGGTCATAGCCGCGACAGCAAAGGGATGAAACGAGGAGGCCGCACCCACCTCGTTCCCGCCTCCGTCAAAGGCGTGAGGAAGGTCGAGCGACGTGGGAAGGCGGCAGGGCCTGTTGCCGGGAATGTCTGTCCGAGGGATACTAAGGATTTGCTCCTTGGCGTGGGTTCGACCCGCGAGGCAAATAACCCGGCAAACATCCCCTTTACATTAAAAAACATCCCACTCAGGTACAGTCCAAAGAGGATGAAAAACATGAAAGAGAGGATTACAAGTTTTAGATGCAGCTAAGGCCCGAGGGCTTACAAATTAAAAAGATAAGGTGCCCGTAATCCCTTTCCTGTCCCTCTCTTCAGGAGGTAGGTCAAGGAGGCGAAAAGGGGAAAAGGGGTGCCTAGGCGAGCCACAGGTGCCAGAAGACACCAAGAGAACATCTCGGGGGGCCGACCGAGGGCTTGACGGTGATGGCGACGCCGGAAGCGGGGCTCGAAGACGGGGCGGCAGGACGTCAGCACGCTGTCGAGGGCACCACGCCCTCGTACTCCGACCTGACGGCCTTGCCGCCAGCCCTCTTCCCCTTCCGCAGCCTCCCTACGCCAGTCGCCCAAGGAGACGCCCCCGGGGAGTTCAAGGAGCCGGCCACGCGGATGATGGGGTCGCCGGTGCCGCGCGAAGCGGCGCCCGACACCTAGTCGGACCCGCCATCGCGCCGCCCGTTACCCTCATCATCGCTGTTGCTCTCCTCCTCGTCCCCATCGCTCGAGGAGGAGCCTTTGCTATCGGAGGAGCTATCCACGCAGCACTTCGCCCGAGTGCCGAAGCACCCGAAGACCTTGACGGAGAGGAGACCGCCCTCCATCAACTTAAAATGGAGGGTGAGTCCCCCCGTCAAGCTGTGGATACGGGCGAACGTCTTCCACCCCCGATCAAGATACATCACATTAGGGGCTGGGAATACGACGCGGACTCGCGTGCCGCT